>NC_058087.1:168283324-168484711 GCF_014858855.1 Bufo gargarizans
AAGGTGGTAAAACATCTGAATTAAAATACACCTACCCCCTGAAGTCCACCCCAACCAATCATGGACGCTGTGCTTGTTCTGCCCCCATTACCCTCAAACTGATGCTATGAAATTAATTATAGATTGGGATGAACACAAAAAAATTAAAATCTAATTTTAGGTTAGCACTATAGGATTACAAAAAAAAAAATATAATTGGGGGGGCATTTATTAACTCATACATGCCACAAAATTTTTGCAGCAAAACCTGCAACTTGTTTCCCGCTCACGCCGCTTTTCCAGAGTGGCGCGAAAAGGGGGCATGGGTGGGAGTTGTCATTTTCCATGCATTTATTTTTTTTTGGCTTAAATCTACACAGAAAGAGGATGTAGGGTTAAGGCTGTCGCACAGCTTGCCAGATGAAGCGATAAACTTACATAGAGGCAAGCGTCTCTACATAGCTTTAGCACTTCCTCTGGCAGCGCAGAGGTACTTAAGACAGGCGGGTAAAACTCTTTATAATAAATTACCCCCTTGGTGGCTAAAAATGATTAAAAAAAATATAAAAAATGCACAAATTACATCAACAACACCCACCGCAGGAGAGGGGGAAAATAAAGGGGTATAGTGATAAAACACGGACTAAAAATGCCTAAACTAAGTCTGGTCCTGAAGACTTGAACATGATACAATAAATCGGCGAATCAGTCCCGCACCGCCAGCCTCAGTCACACACCCTTTAGTTGTCCCGTCTGTGTCTGGATAATACTCGTTGGTAATTTTTCCAAACTTTGAGAAGATCTTATTGATGACGTTTTTCAGCTTCTCCAAGCGGTCAGGTCCAACCTGTGGTACATTATCTACTACGACCACAGAGTCGATGCCGTCTGCTTCTTGAGGACGGTCTTTCACGATATCATCAAGCAATTCTGAAATGAAAAAAATAAATCACAAAACCCGTTTTTTTTAAATCCTCTAAAGATCAGATAGGGGTGAACTATTCCGAAAACAGGCCATCGATATCAAATTCCTGAATAACCCCTCCTTTAATGCCATCTAGACAGCACCAATCACCCAAGGATCCACCGATGACAAAACATTAAAGGGGTGGTCTCTTTGTCTGATAGGTGCGGATCCCAGTGCCTCAATGGAGCCACAAAAATGGTGGCAGGCACACTGCACATACATTCATTTCTATGGGACTGCCGAAAATAGCCGTGTGCTGGCTCGGCTATTTCCGTCAGGCCCATAGAAGTGAATGGGAGTGGTGGCCGGTCATGCGTAACGTGCTCCTATTCACTTCTATGGGAAGAGCGCTTGGTGGTGGTGGCCAGAGTCTTTCAGACACCACTTTGAAGACTCAGTTCTCGATATGGGTGCGGGTCCCAGCTGTGGGATCTGCACCTATCAGACAATGGGGGCATATCCTAGCGACACACCCCCATTGTCTGAGATGAGACAACCCCTTTAAGGGGTTTTCCGAGACTTTACTACTTATGACCCATCCTCTAGATAGGTGATCAGTATCTGATTGGTTGGGGGGTCCCGACACCCAGGACCCCCGCCGATCAGCTGTTTGAGAAGGCAGCAGCGCGTGCAGTACCTCCGCAGCTAAGCCTAGGTCATGTGACATCACGTTAATCGGTTACATGGCCTGGGCGCAGATCAGCTCCATAGAAGTGAACGAAAGTGAGCGTGATACCAAGCACGGCCTCTATACAATGTACGGCGCTTGGGAGGGCAAGGAGAAGGAACCAGCCTTCTCAAACAGTTGATCAGTGGGGGTCCCGGGTGTCGGACCCCACCCGTCAGATACTGATGACCTCATCTGAGGACAGGTCTTCATAATTTAAAATCTCAGAGAACCCTTTTAACTCATTTTTGGATGAATATGTATTTAAAAGTCAATTACTTGACAGGACGGCAGCCTGGAATCAGGGACTACATAAGGGGGTAGTCCTGGAGGCACAGACCCCTGACCGTAGGCATCTGTGGGCAGACGCCGACCAATCAGACTGATGGCATATTCTGTAGATATACTGTCAGAGTCTATGGCGATGAGCCCCATTTAAAGGGAAGTCCGACGAAGAAGTAACGTATTTGCTTAGCATGCAGCTGAAGGTGGCAGCCTCCTTTGTGTTGTGGTCCAGCAGGTGGAGGGGCTTCCAGAGGTCCCACCTCACACGGCCTAAGAATACAGAATCTACTAGTAGTAAAACCGCCGCATGTGATGGATTTCCACAATGCAAAGCGTTCCCGACAGAGGATGTGATGTCTGGCAGGACACGCTGCCTCAGCAATCCGGGGAGAGAGCCTCTGTGCTGTAATCTCCTGCAGCACCCGCTGGGAACACGCACATGTGCTGGCGAGATTATCTGCACGTCCTGATGTACTACAAGACCCATCGGGCATGTGTCAGTCCTGGTGAATGATTAGCTTTGTAGTAGTGCTAGAGGTCCGCCCGTACCGCAGGAGGCCGTCATTATTGTCCTTAACGCTGGGTTCACACCTGAGCGTTTTACAGCGCGTTCAAACGCGCTGTAAAACGCTCAAGACATGAAAACCAATGCTTCCCTATGGGAATGGTTCACACCTGGGCGTTTTACAGCGCGTACGAACGCGCTGTAAAACGCCCGACGCTCAAACAAGTACTTGAGCTTCTTTGGGGCGTTTTGACGCGCGTTTGTGGCCATAGGACACTGCAGTCAATGACACAAACGCGCGTCAAACGCGCGTTTACTATTACAAAAAAACGCGCATAAAAACGCGCGACAAAAACGCGCGTTTGCGCAACGCTCAGGTGTGAACCCAGGGTTAGGGTGTATACAGAGCAGGGCGCTCGCCTGGTTTTTGCTTCAATCAACAGCACTTTTTTTTAACCCCTCAATGACCAGGCCTGAAAAGACCTTAATTATTTATATTTTTTTACCTCTCTGCATTTCAGTGGGCATAACCTTTTACTTTTTCATTAACCAGACTGTCTTAGGCCTTGTTTTATGCGGGATCAGAGCTTCTGCCGTGCCCGGGCTGTGTAGCAGGACCGCTAAGAACGGGGGCTGTTACTGACAGTCAGAGCGTTCTGGCAGCCATTAAAAGGGCTTTTGCCATCACATACAATGGAGAGCATATCACTAGGATATGTCGCCATTGTCTGACAGGTGCGGGTCCCACCTACAACGAGAACGGAGAAATGGACAGAGGGCGCACTGCGCATGCGCAGCCGCCCTCCATTCATTTCAATGGGGCCACCGAAAATAGCTGAGTGCTGGCTCAGCTATTTCCGTCTGCCCCATAGAAATGAATGGGAGCAGGGGCCGCGCATGCGCTCCTATTCACTTGTATGGTGGACGGACCCCGTGAAACTCAGGGGCCTACAGCCACAGCTCTCCCCGCTCCGTTCTCCTTGCAGACAATGGTGGCATATCCTAGCGATACGCCCTCATTGTATGTGATGGGAGTACCCCTTTAACCCGCCCCCCACCCTTCAACTGCGACAACGCCAAGACCTTCGCTGCACACTAAGGCCCTGCACTGCCATCAAGACAGCAGGCGGTCATTAAGGATGGGTCCACATCACGCTTGCCCAACGAATGTATACGTTGAGAAAAATAAAAGAGGATTCAATAGCAAAAAGAAAAAAAAAAAAGAAAATGCATACATTAACATATATTTTTTTTTCTTTTCTTTTTTTTTTTTTTACAGTGGAACGCTATGGTGACAGAGGCCACTGTATAGCATCAGAGGCATCCGTTTTACGTATACTTTTAGTATACATTGTATACATTACACACAAGACACAAATGTGACGTGAACCCAACCTAAGGGGTGTCCCAGTTAGAAGCACAGGATAGGTGATAAAATTAGATCGGTGGGGGTTCCAGCGGTAGCCCCCTGAAATGGACGGGACGGCACAGACAGACAGACAGAACACAGCTCCTGGTCATCAGTTCTGCACATTCGGCATCCATTTGAGCAATTTCCATCTGAGATCCGTAATTTTAGTCTTGCACGCAGTACTTTTTTCTTTCCATCTAAAAAAACAGATTTCTGACAGAAATGGCTCAAACGGATGCCAAATGTGCAACAGGGTCCGTTTTCCTTTTTTTTGGGTTTGTTTCTGTTGTTCTGATGGATCAGAAGAATTTAAAATGAAACGGTGATGTGAATCTCTCTTACATTTTGAGGGCTCAGATGGCAGTATCGCCAACCAGGGTCTAGGTAGGTGGAAGTTTAGGCTCTGTTCACACTAGGGATCGACCGATTATCGGAAGTACCAATATTAAATCGGCCGATATTCAGGATTTTGCACATTATCGGAATTGGCATCTAACCTTGCTGATATACCGATTATACGTATAAAGCAAATGTTAGTGAGCGCTTCCATTATGGAAGCGCGCACTAGTATGCATCGAGTGCCGGGAGCAGGGAAGAAGCGCAGCAAGAGCTTCCTATACTCGCCCTCCCTGGTCTTCTTTGATGAACAGTACAGCGTCAGGACGTAGTGCGCGCACTGTGACCTGACAGTGCAGCGCGGGCCGGAGAACACAGGGGAGTGAGACGCCGGACCCGGAGATGAAGAGGAGCCACGGCACAGGAGAGGTGAGGTGTATGATAGGGGTTAATAAAGTCAGTGAGGAGGGGGGATGGTGTGGAAATTGGCATCTGGCACTAGTATATTATAAATGTAAATTATAAATTGACTACCAACTAAGAGCTTTATTAATGTATAATTCACATTCATAATATACTACTGCCAGATGCTAATTTCCACCACATCAGTGACTACTAATATAATCTATATTCTGAAATATAAACTATCGGTATAAATTATCGGCCTTAAAGTTTACAGGTTATCGGCTCTAAATAAAAAAAATCTATATATCGGTCGATCCCTAGTTCATATTGTCCAATATTCTTGCTGGAAACCACAATGGAAGTCTTACGACGACTGGTTAGGCACCAGATGTGAACAGAGCCTTTAAAGGGACTCTGTCACCACTTTCTAACCCCCACTTTTAAAACTATAGTTCTGTCCATGGAGCCCTTGTGATTACAATGGTGTTGTTATATGCGAAATCCGCCGTCTCGTTTTGATAAAAAAAACTTTTATCTAACCTGTCAATCATGAGGATAAGGTGCCCAGGGCGTTTCTCCTGGTCTGAACATGCCGCCCGCCGCCGCCGTTGGTGCCCAGCTCCTCCTCTGATCCTTTCAGCGCCGCCTGAATGTGAAGAAATACGCCTCCGGCTATCCCTCAGTCCCCCATCCTTTTCTAAAATTTCGCTTGTGCGCACAGGCCTGTGCCTGATGCGCCCGTGCGGACTTTTCGATTCAGCCTCATTGAGCGAAGTGCGCATGCGCACTTCGCTCAACCTCCCGATAACGCGAACACTGCAGCACGCGCGGGATCTTAGAAAAGAAGGAGGGGGGACTGAGGGAGAGCCGGAGGCGTATTTCTTCACATTCAGGCGGCGCTAATTCAAGGCAGAGGAGGAGCTGGGCACCAACGGCGGCGGGCGGCATGTTCAGACAAGGAGAAACGCCCTGGGCACCTTATCCTCATGATTGACAGGTTAGATAAAAGTTTTTTTTATCAAAACGAGACGGCGGATTTCGCATATAACAACACCTTAGTAATCACAGGGGCTTCATGGACAGAACTATAGTTTTAAAAGTGGGGGTTAGAAAGTGGTGACAGAGTCCCTTTAAGGACCCCTTGGAGTCGCACCATTCTGAGCCTTTGTCAAAGATGCTAAAAACTACCTATAATATAAGCTACTTATACCAGGGCCAGGGGTGCGCAG
Source organism: Bufo gargarizans (assembly GCF_014858855.1). Taxonomy (NCBI): domain Eukaryota; kingdom Metazoa; phylum Chordata; class Amphibia; order Anura; family Bufonidae; genus Bufo; species Bufo gargarizans. The sequence goes on from NC_058087.1 coordinate 168,289,109, forward strand.
CCTCCAGCTGTTGTGAAACTACAACTCCCAGCGTACACCATTGCTCTGCTCTTTTAGTATCTTTCATAGTAGTGCATAGAGCATGCTGGTACTTATAGTTCACTACAGCTAGCAGGCTAAAGGTTGCTGACTTTAGGGGCTCTTGATCCCATCTGCATTAGAAGCTCCATTTGATGGAAACAGAACACAGCTGCGGACCATGCAGACCACCACCACCGTTGTCCACCAGGTGACAGATCCACCACTACGTCATGGTCCCCATAATAAAGGATAACTACATTCGCATGTGAACAGAGCCTTACTTCTCTCCTCCATCGTTCTGTCATCTGATCGTTACTGCTGGACATTATAAATCCTGCGCCGGGTATACGACACAGTCACATGTCGCCTATAAAACTGACGGGCACCAAATGCTCACGGACTTCATGCCCACGCCCCGTTGCTTTGGTCCGCGTCCAAGCTGCATTTTGTGCGGCTCAGATGCAGACCCATTAACTTCAATGGGGACCAAAAGATGCGGACAGCACGCCGAGTCCGTTGCTCCATTCCTTGGCCCCGCAAAAAAAGAAGAACCTGTCCTATTCTTCTCAATTTTGCGACCAAGAATAGGCATTTCTATAATGGGCGCCCGTTCCGTAAATTACAGAACACACCAGGCGGCGGCATCAGTGTTTAGCGGACCAGAGCAGGGTGGGTACCATCCCCTCCAGTGACTAGGACCAGGGGGAACCGTCCCTTGGGCGACTAGGACCAGACCAGACGGGGGGGGGGGGGACACCATCCTAGGATCAGATCTAGGGGGTACCATTCACCCCCAGTGACTAGGACAGAACAAGGGGGGGAACCGCCCCCCCCAGTGACTAGGACCAGACGCCCCCACCCCGGGTGTTCATGTTACCAGCCTATTGTTAAACATTGCAATAAATGGATTATTATTTGAAGGTGACTGCAATGAATAAGTATCATATCAAGTTTAGAGAGCGGACGGGTCTGAGCATGCTGGGAGTTGTAGTCCCACACCATCTGGAGGCTGCTCTACCATGAGGCCTAGTGATCCATACCCTACCCCTAGAGGGCCAGCGCCCATCACCCCACTCACCCTCATCCGGGATGTCGTCCACGAAGTCCTCCGGGTCACTGAATGACATCTCCTCCTCGGTGGCCTCCTCGTCCTCCATGTCGAGCTCAGGCCCGTCCAGCGCGTTATCCGCCCGGTGCATTCTCTGCTCTCCGCCCGCTGCTGTTCTCCGGAGTCTCCGTGCTGCCAAACGACGTGATCTAGGGGGGCCCCTGGGTGCTCTGGGGGTCGTAAAGAAAGACGCTTCAGGCTTGGCGGCACGAACAGGCCATGTGCACAGGACCCGGCGCCGGGCGGAAAAAGAGCAAACCAACGTCGAGCAGAGGGGAGGATACTTCCAGAACCTTGGGCCCTTACATCACCCGTGCAGTAACACCGACGGGAAAAATAACGCGTGTAATTAAACTTATTCTGATATAGGCGCTTGTTTTTTTTATGGGGAAAAATAAAGCTGGCTTCTGAAGGTGAGAATAGTACTGTCCCTCCCCCGCGAGTTCGAAGTGGATTCTTCCAAGATGGCGGCCGTTATGCTGCGTTGTAATATTGCTGAGTCCCCTGTGTGGTGCGCGCGAGAGGCGCTGTCACGTCTGGCGGGAGGCGGCACATTTTGACTGAAATGTTACTGAAACGTGCAACATAATCACCATATTAATACAATTCTGTGATTATTATATAAATTTTTTTTACAAATTAAAATTATAGCAGCAGAGTGGATGTTATTGAGCACACAAACAAATTCTTCGTTCTGTGTCAGGAAAAGCTGGGTGATAAGCCATAGGTCTGCTCTTCTAGCTTCCTCCTGGGCCGTCTCTCAGCTCTAATACAAGACATTGTAAAAACTGCAGCAAACCGACAACTTGGCTTTAGGTTATGTTCACACAATAGAAGTTGATGCGGATTGCGGAGCGTATTCTGCTCATACGAAAGGCATTCAGCCACCGCGTTCACGTGCATAGAAGATTTCCGCGTGGATTTCCCGTATTTTTTTCTGCTGCCGGAATTAGTTCTGTGTGGCTTATTTTGTGTGGAAAACATAAAACGGGGAGATTGATCACAGACCGGCGTCTTACGGTGGTCGGCGCAGCCAGAGGATGCACCTAATTTGCATACGTCGTCATGAATTAGGCGCAGTCCCTGCGTCTAAACAGAAATCTATGGCAGTTCGGAGCTGCCCTCTTCATTTACCTTAGAAAACTGACGTAAATAAAGATAAATGTGCTTGGGACCACTGGCCTTGTCATGTCCGCTAAGTGGAGATAGCGGCATAGAAACACTACTAGAGAAAAAGTTTGGCGCCAGTGGCATTCAAGAAGCCACTTTTTTACCCCCAAATTCCTCCCAAAGGGTTAGTGTCACTTAAAGGGAACCTGTCACCAAGATTTTGTGTATAGAGCTGAGGACATGGGCTGCTAGATGGCCGCTAGCACATCCGCAATACCTAGTCCCCATAGCTCTGTGTGCTTTTGTTGTGTAAAAAAAAACTATTTGATACATATGCAAATTAACCTGAGATGAGTCCTGTCTCTGACTCATCTCATGTACAGGACTCATCTCAGGTTAATTTGCATATGTATCAAATCGTTTTTTTGACACAATAAAAGCACACAGAGCTATGGGGACTGGGTATTGCGGATGTGCTAGCCGCCATCTAGCAACCCATGTCCTCAGCTCTATACACAAAATCCCGGTGAAAGGTTCCCTTTAAAGGAAATGGGACAAATACTCTTGCAGATTTGCGGAAGAAGTACAAGGATCAGACTCTGTGAAAAATACATGTTCTGTCACGTAAACATACCCTTAAAAGGGTTTTCCAGGATTTTTTTTTACTGATCGGTGGGGATCCAACACCCAAGACCCCCGACGCTCCTGTGAGTGCCGCTGCCTTCTCTCAGCTTACCAAGCACAGTGCCGTCCATTGTTTAGTGGTTGTGATTGGTATTGCAGCGCAGCACTTGCGCGGCTGATCTCTGCTCACTTCAGGGGATAGTGGAAACGAAAAGAAAGGAAGCTTGACTTTATCGGTTGAACGTATGGACAGTAGGAGGCGCACTATCACAACTGGGTAATTTGCAATTTTCAGGTTTATTGGTAGACAACGCGTTTCAGGGTACTTCTGACCCCTTTATCAAGTCGGAGGTTTTTTGATTGTTAATAAAAACCTTGTGTCAGTGGTGCGGGCGGCACGGCCGGCGTATCAGCAGCTCGAGGAGAACGCTTACTTCAGGGGATAGGAACGGGTCCAAGAGTTGGGACCACTGATGGCGTATCCTAGCCATATGCATCAAGGTACTCGATGGACCTTCTAAAGGCTATGGACACCTATGGGGCAATTTTTTATGATTGCATTTTACTTATTTAGGGCTAAAAGTCATTTTTTCAAATGGTCTTTATTAAAGATTTAACCACTTCAACCCCGCTAGCTGAAACCCCCTTCATGACCAGAGCACTTTTTACACTTCTGCACTACACTACTTTCACCGTTTATCACTCGATCATGCAACTTACCACCCAAATGAATTTTACCTCCTTTTCTTCTCACTAATAGAGCTTTCATTTGGTGGTATTTCATTGCTGCTGACATTTTTACTTTTTTTGTTATTAATCGAAATTTAACGTTTTTTTTGCAAAAAAAAGACATTTTTCACTTTCAGCTGTAAAATTTTGCAAAAAAAAACGACATCCATATATACATTTTTCGCTAAATTTATTGTTCTACATGTCTTTGATAAAAAAAAAACTGTTTGGGCAAAAAAAAAAATGGTTTGGGTAAAAGTTATAGCGTTTACAAACTATGGTACAAAAATGTGAATTTCCGCTTTTTGAAGCAGCTCTGACTTTCTGAGCACCTGTCATGTTTCCTGAGGTTCTACAATGCCCAAACAGTAGAAAAACCCCACAAATGACCCCATTTCGGAAAGTAGACACCCTAAGGTATTCGCTGATGGGCATAGTGAGTTCATAGAACTTTTTATTTTTTGTCACAAGTTAGCGGAAAATGATGATTTTTTTATTTTTATTTTTTTCTTACAAAGTCTCATATTCCACTAACTTGCGACAAAAAATAAAAAATTCTAGGAACTCGCCATGCCCCTCACGGAATACCTTGGGGTGTCTTCTTTCCAAAATGGGGTCACTTGTGGGGTAGTTATACTGCCCTGGCATTCTAGGGGCCCAAATGTGTGAGAAGAACTTTGTAATCAAAATGTGTAAAAAATGGCCTGCGAAATCCGAAAGATGCACTTTGGAATATGTGCCCCTTTGCCCACCTTGGCTGCAAAAAAGTGTCACACATCTGGTATCGCCGTACTCAGGAGAAGTTGGGGAATGTGTTTTGGGGTGTCATTTTACATATACCCATGCTGGGTGAGAGAAATATCTTGGCAAAAGACAACTTTTCCCATTTTTTTATACAAAGTTGGCATTTGACCAAGATATTTCTCTCACCCAGCATGGGTATATGTAAAATGACACCCCAAAACACATTCCCCAACTTCTCCTGAGTACGGCGATACCAGATGTGTGACACTTTTTTGCAGCCTAGATGCACAAAGGGGCCCAAATTCCTTTTAGGAGGGCATTTTTAGACATTTGGATCCCAGACTTCTTCTCACGCTTTAGGGCCCCTAAAAAGCCAGGGCAGTATAAATACCCCACATGTGACCCCATTTTGGAAAGAAGACACCCCAAGGTATTCAATGAGGGGCATGGCGAGTTCATAGAAATTTTTTTTTTGGGCACAAGTTAGCGGAATTTTTTTTTTTATTTTTTTTTCTGACAAAGTCTCCCTTTCCGCTAACTTGGGACAAAAATGTAAATCTTTCATGGACTCAATATGCCCCTCATGGAATACCTTGGGGTGTCTTCTTTCCAAAATGGGGTCACATGTGGGGTATTTATACTGCCCTGGCATTTTAGGGGCCCTAAAGCGTGAGAAGAAGTCTGGAATATAAATGTCTAAAAAATGTTACGCATTTGGATTCCGTGAGGGGTATGGTGAGTTCATGTGAGATTTTATTTTTTGACACAAGTTAGTGGAATATGAGACTTTGTAAGAAAAAAAAAAAAAAAAAACAATTTCCGCTAACTTGGGCCAAAAAAATGTCTGAATGGAGCCTTACAGGGGGGGTGATCACCCATATAGACTCCCTGATCACCCCCCTGTAAGGCTCCATTTAGACGTCCGTATGATTTTTACGGATCCACGGATACATGGATCGGATCCGCAAAACGCATACGGACGTCTGAATGGAGCCTTACAGGGGGGTGATCAATGACAGGGGGGTGATCAATGACAGGGAAGTGATCAGGAAGTCTATATGCGTGATCACCCCCTTGTCATTGATCACCCCCCTGTAAGGCTCCATTCAGACGTCCGCATGTGTTTTGCGGATCCGATCCATGTATCAGTGGATCCGTAAAAATCATACGGACGTCTGAATGGAGCCTTACAGGGGGGTGATCAATGACAGGGGGGTGATCAATGACAGGGAAGTGATCAGGAAGTCTATATGCGTGATCAGCACCTTGTCATTGATCACCCCCCTGTAAGGCTCCATTCAGACGTCCGCATGTGTTTTGCGGATCCGATCCATGTATCAGTGGATCCGTAAAAATCATACGGACGTCTGAATGGAGCCTTACAGGGGGGTGATCAATGACAGGGGGGTGATCAATGACAGGGGGTGATCAGGGAGTGTATATGGGTGATCACCCCCTTGTCATTGATCACCCCCCTGTAAGGCTCCATTCAGACGTCCGCATGTGTTTTGCGGATCCGATCCATGTATCAGTGGATCCGTAAAAATCATACGGACTGTCTGAATGGAGCCTTACAGGGGGGTGATCAATGACAGGGGGGTGATCAATGACAGGGGGGTGATCAGGGAATCTATATGGGTGATCACCTCCCTGTCATTGATCACCCCCCTGTAAGGCTCCATTCAGACGTCCGTATGTGTTTTGCGGATCCGATCCATGTATCCATGGATCCGTAAAAATCATACGGACGTCTGAATGGAGCCTTACAGGGGGGTGATCAATGACAGGGGGGTGATCAATGACAGGGAAGTGATCAGGAAGTCTATATGCGTGATCACCCCCTTGTCATTGATCACCCCCCTGTAAGGCTCCATTCAGACGTCCGTATGCGTTTTGCGGATCCGATCCATGTATCCGTAAAAATCATACGGACCTCTGAATGGAGCCTTACAGGGGGGTGATCAATGACGGGGGTGATCAATGACAGGGGGGTGATTAGGGAGTCTATATGGGGTGATCAGTGGTTCATAAAGGGTTAATAAGTGACAGGGGGGGGGTGTAGTGTAGTGTGGTGTTTGGTGCGACTTTACTGAGCTACCTGTGTCCTCTGGTGGTCGATCCTAACAAAAGGGACCACCAGAGGACCAGGTAGCAGGTATATTAGACGCTGTTATCAAAACAGCGTCTAATATACCTGTTAGGGGTTAAAAAAATCACATCTCCAGCCTGCCAGCGAACGATTGCCGCTGGCAGGCTGGAGATCCACTCGCTTACCTTCCGTTCCTGTGAGCGCGCGCGCCTGTGTGCGCGCGTTCACAGGAAATCTCGGCTATCGCGAGATGACGCGCCGATGCGTCCAGGAGGAGTAAATCAACCACCTCCCGGACGCATCGGTGCGTTAGGCGGTCGGGAGGTGGTTAAAACCGTTTTTGTTGTACAGACTCCACTTTAGCGTATCTGCAGACTGTTGCTTCATGTTTTACATTGAATCCGTCAGGGAGCTGCTCTGATGGCTAAACCTGTAGTCCTTATCTCTGAACTCCTGAAAGCTCATAAACACTCTTTTACCCTAAGTTCAGACCTGAGCGTTTTACAGCGCGTTCCTACGCGCTGTAAAACGCTCAACACGGAGAAACCAATGATTCCCTATGGGAATGGTTCTCACCTGGGCGTTTTACAGCGCGTACGATCGCGCTGTAAAACGCCCGACGCTCAAACAAGTACAGGAGCTTTTTTTGGCGCGTTTGACGCGCGTTTGGGCCATAGACTCTTTGGACAACACTGCTGTCAATCACCCAAACGCGCGTCAAACGCGCGTTCACTATTAAAAAAAACGCGCATAAAAACGCGCGACAAAAACGCGCATAGAAACGCGCGTTTGAGAAACGCCTAGGTGTGAAACCAGGGTTAAGCTGAATTCCTCTATAGTCAAATACACTCACCTAAAGAATTTTTAGGAACACCTGTTCTATTTCTCATTAATGCGATTATCTAGTCAACCAATCACATGGCAGTTGCTTCAATGCATGTAGGGTTGTGGTCCTGGTCAAGACAATCTCCTGAACTCCAAATTGAATGTCAGAATGGGAAAGAAAGGTGGGCTACAACAGCAGAAGACCCCACCGGGTACCACTCATCTCCACTACAAATAGGTAAAAGAGGCTACAATTTGCACGAGCTCACCAAAATTGGACTGTTGAAGACTGGAAAAATGTTGCCTGGTCTGATGAGTCTCGATTTCTGTTGAGACATTCAAATGGTAGAGTCCGAATTTGAGGTAAACAGAATGAGAACATGTATCCATCATGCCTTGTTACCACTGTGCAGGCTGCTGGTGGTGGTGTAATGGTGTGGGGGATGTTTTCTGGGCACACTTTAGGCCCCTTAGTGCCAATTGGCCATCGTTTAAATGCCACGGGCGACCTGAGCATTGTTTCTGACCATGTCCATCCCTTCATGACCACCATGTCCCCATCCTCTGATGGCTACTTCCAGCAGGATAATGCACCATGTCACAAAGCTCGAATCATTTCAAATTGGTTTCTTGAACATGACAATGAGTTCACTGTACTAAAATGGCCCCACAGTCACCAGATCTCAACCCAATAGAGCATCTTTGGGATGTGGTGGAACGGGAGCTTCGTGCCCTGGATGTGCATCCCTCAAATCTCCATCAACTGCAAGATGCTATCCTATCAATATGGGCCAACATTTCTAAAGAATGCTATCAGCACCTTGTTGAATCAATGCCACGTAGAATTAAGGCAGTTCTGAAGGCAAAAGGGGGTCCAACACCGTATTAGTATGGTGTTCCTAATAATTCTTTAGGTGAGTGTATGTTATAGTTTCCATATGTCACCTGACTGTGCTAATGTGTTTGCATACATGGGACGTTAGTGGGTTCTAGATCAGGGGTGGGCAACCTGCAGCACTCCAGCTGTTGTGAAACTACAATTCCCAGCATGCTCTATTGATTTCTAAGAGAGTTCTGAGAGGAGCAGAGCAAGTATGCATGCTGGGAGTTGTAGTTTTCACAACAGCTGAAGTGCCGCAGGTTGCCCACCCCTGTTCTAGATGATCAAACTGTCTGGATTATTGCACGGAGATAGAAACCTATAAGAAGCTAAATCATACAGAGAACCTCTGAGAAGGCGGCCCGGTGACATCAAATATGCTGCATTGATCAGAGTATAATAATTGTTTTATAATTATTTAGCATTTTTGTTTAAACCGAATTTCTGGATAATCAGGTACTGAAATAAGGCCAAGTTCACACTTCAGTTATTTGGTCAGTTATTTCTGTCAGTTAGGCTACATGCACATAAACGTTGTTTTTTTCCGTGTCCGTTCCGTTTTTTTTGTGGATAGGATGTGGATCCATTCATTTCAATGGGTCCACAAAAAATACAGACAGCACACCGTGTGCTGTCCGCATCAGTATGTCCGTTCCGTTGCCCCGCAAAAAAAAATAGATCATGTCCTATTCTTGTCCTTTTTAGGCATTGTTACAATGGATCCGCCAAAAAAATAAGTAATGGCATGCGGACCGCAAAACACATACGGTCGTGTGCATGTAGCCTTATTGTGAGCCAAAACCAGGTTTGGGTCAAAACCACAGAACGGGTGCAGATCTTTCCTGTGTAGGCTTCACTACTGGTTTCGGCTCACAATAAATGATGGAAAACGCTGACCAAATAACTAAAGTGTGAACTCAGCCTAAGACCATGTTCACATGGTGGATCTTCCATGCAGATTTGGTGCATATTCCATGGCAAAATCTGTTTTCAATCCATCTCTTAGGCCCCTTTCACACGCGGGTGCAATGCGTGAGTTGAATGCATTGCACCCGCACTGAATCCGGACCCATTCATTTCTATGGGGCTGTGCACATGAGCGGTGATTTTCACTCATCACTTGTGCGTTGCGTGAAAATCGCAGCATGCTCTACTTTATACGTTTTTCACGCAACGCAGGCCCCATAAAAGTGAAAATCACAAGCATCCGCAAGCAAGTGCGGGTGTGGTGCGATTTTGATGCACGCTTGCTAGGAGACGATCGGGATGGGGACCCGATCATTATATTATTTTCCCTTATAACATGGTTATAAGGGAAAATAATAGCATTCTTAATACAGAATGCTTAGTACAGTAGGGCTGGAGGGTTTTAATTAAAAAATATATAATTTAACTCACCTTAATCCACTTGTTCGCGCAGCCCGGCTTCTCTTCTTTCTTCATCTTTGCTGTGCATTAGGAAAAGGACCTGTGGTGATGTCACTGTGCTCATCACATGGTCCGTCACATGATCCATCACCATGGTGATGGATCGTGTGATGAACCATGTAATGAGCGCCGTGACGTCATCAAAGGTCCTATTCCTCACAGATGAAGAAAGAGAAGCCAGGCTGCGCGAACAAGTGGATTAAGGTGAGTTAAATAATGTTTTATTATTTTTTTAACCCCTCCAGCCCTATTGTACGATGCATTCTGTATTAAGAATGCTATTATTCTCCCTTATAACTTATATCTACACAACACCTAACCCAAACCCGAACTTCTGTGAAGTTCAGGTTTGGGTACCAAATAGGCAGATCTTTCTCACGTGCGTGCAAAACGCATTAAAATGTTTTGCACTCGCGCTGAAAAATCGCGCATTTTCCCAAGACGCATCCACATCTTATCCGGCCCAAAAACATGACGCCCGTGTGAAAAAGAGACCTTATTGTTTTCAGTCGGAAATCTGGGCTGTATGTAGTTAAAGGGGTTGTCTCATGTTAGACAACAGACAGTGGGGGCATATCGCTAGGATATGCCCCCATTGTCTTATAGGTGGGAGTCCCTCCGCCGGGACCCACACCTATATCGAGAACGGAGCCCCGAAAGTGTTGAAGGGCGCACTGCGCAGCCGCCCTCCATTCATTTTATACGGGGCTGACGAAAATAGCTGAGCGCTGGCTCGGCTTTTTCCGTCGGGTCCATAGAAGTGAATGGGAGCGGTGGCCGGTCATGCGCGGTGCGCTCCCATTCACTTCTATGGGGAGCCGGCTTGGTGGTGGCCAGACCGGAGTCCTCCAGCCACCACCTTGCAGGGCTCCGTTCCCAATATAGGTGCAGGTCCCAACGGTGGGAACCACACCTATAAGACACTGGGTGCAAATCCTAGCGATATGCCCCCATCGTCTGTAATAAGACAACCCCTTTAATATGAAGTATTTTTTTCTGCTTGTGGATTGAAAATAATTTGTGCATAAAAGACATGCAGAGGATTTGCCATGAATTTGCTGTAGATCTGTTGCAAAATCCACAGATCCAAAGATGTAATGTCTGAATTTACCCAAATGAAGAGAAATATTGCACTTTTCCCCTAGATGTCAGTACAACACACCCTGTGACGGGTAAACCAAGAAGTCTTGCTTTCCCGCTTCCTGTGAACAGCGCCAATGTTTTCTCATCACCAGTGAGAGACGTGTCAATGACACAACACTAGAGATAGGTGGGGGGAAAGCTGGCGGGACACGTTCGTCTGTCAGCAGTCCGGGCCAAAATGAAAAATTCCTTTGGATTCCGGAAAAATGATAACGTGCAAAGCTGTTGTTTACAGATTAATACAGAATGAAAAAAATAATAAAACCCAGAGATTAAAGGGATTATCAGGATAGGTCATAAGTGTCTGATTTGTGATGGTCCAACTATTGGGACCACCACTGATCTCGTGAGTGGTGGTCCCGTCTCCCCCGTTTATATAGAGCGGTAGGTGAGTATGTTCGCTGGCACTCCAATCTCTATAGAAAATCCGAAGATAGCCGAGTACAGCACTTGGCTACCTTCAGAGGTCCCATACCCTTTTTTACGGAGCAGCAGTGCGCATTCTTGACTGCTACCTCATTCAGACGGAGGAAACAGGACCGCCATTCTTGTGATCAATGAGGGTTGGGCCACCACTGATCACTTATCACCCTTTAAAGACGACCCCTCTCCTCTCCCGACATGTCTGGAGCATCTGGAGCATCTGTTCTTATGACTCCATTATGTGCCATTCCTTTATTATTCCTGCTAGAAGTTATGAATGAATTACTAGCAGTTTGCAATGAAGGTCAAGATGGGTGTTATCATTTGGGAGGATGTCCCTGCACAGTCTGACACTGTCCAATGTCAAACTGTGCAGGGACACCCCCCTATTGGTAACACCTAACTTCACTGCAAACTGCTAAAAATTCATTCATCTGTTCTAGCAGGAATAATAAAGGAACGGCACAGCATAGAGTCATAAGAGCAGATGCTCCAGAATAGTTATTACATGGGGAATGCAAGTAGCTACTAAACCAGGCATGAGGTGACGGGTCCTCTTTAAGGGGGTTGTCACTATCAGATTGGTGGGGGTCTGACACTCGGGACCCCCCCACCGATCAGGTCACGACCTTCTCCCTGCTGGCCAGTGACGTAAGGTCTTGTGGCCTAGGCGCAGCTCAGACCCAAGGGAGTGGCGAATACTGCGAGCTTCGCTGCCTTCTCAAACAGCTGATTGGCAGTGTTCCCGGGTGTTGCACCCCCCACCACCACCAATCAGATGCTGATGACCTATCCAAAGGGTAGATCATCAGTAAGAAAAAGGCGGAGAACCCCTTTAAGGCTACATTCACACGGCCGTTGTTTTGGTCCGCAAATCCAAGCCGCATTTTTTTGCGGCTCTAGTGCGGACCCATTCACTTCAATGGGTCCGCAAAAGATGCAGACAGCACATGTTCCGTGGCCCCACAAAAAAAATAGAACATGTCTTATTCTTGTCCGTTTTTTGCGGACAAGAATAGGCATTTCTATAATGGGCCGCCTGTTCCAATGGACAACGCAAGGATCCGATGGACCTTATTACAAGCATCATTCTGCCTAAGGGCTCCTGCACACCAACTTATTTTTTGTCCGTGCCGAGTTTTTTACTGCCAGTATGCAGAACTATTCATTTCAATGGTGCCACAAAAAAACGGAACACTCCATTTCCGTATGGCCTCATGCACACGACCGTTGTGTGTTTTGCGGTCCGCAAAACAATGATGTTGTCTGTGTGCGTTCCGCAATTTGCAGAACAGCACGAACAGCCATTAATATAACTGCCTATTCTTGTCCGCAAAACGGACAAGAATAGGACAGGTTGTATTTTTTTTTACGGACTACAGAACGGAGCAATGGATGCGGACAGCACATGGAGTGCTGTCCGCATCTTTTGCGGTCCAATTGAAGTGAATGAGTCCGCTTCCAAGCCGCAAAAACTGCGGTTCAGATGCGGACCAAAACAAAGGTGCATGAGGCCTATATCGGCAAGTCCATTTCGCAAAAAAATGTCCTATTCTTGTTTCACTGTATCCGCAAAAAAAACAAAACTGATGTAACACGGACGTCACAAGGATGTCATCCGTTATTCTCAGGATAGGTAATCACTAGCCGATAATCAGGGGTCTGACACCCTGCAAAGCCGCTCAGCTGTAAGGTGAAGCTCCGGTACCGGCTCCACACTGCTGGGACTACACAGCGCCGTCAGCTTATAGTGGAGGGAGCTTGTTACTACAGCGCAGTCATTGGGAGCAGTGCTGCGCATGTTCAGACTCCTGAATCCACTTCTTCTGCTCCTGCACCAGAGAGATAAGTACTTCTAGCCCCTTCCAAGCATCTTCCCATCCCCGGCTGTAAATGTGACGTGGCCATCCATAGACCACACCGGAAACCTCGGCGGATATAGGAATTCAGTAAAGAGGTGCGTGATGTGACCAGGTCCAAGAGCGGCCAATCCGTGCAACTTTGAGGGGGAAGATTATTGGAAACTTCCTTCTGCAGGTGAAAATCAGACATCATATAGTACATTTCAAACTCTTTTTAACAAAGCTAGACCCAGCCCTGTACCTCACATGGGTCCACAGATCCATGGGGGGGAGTGTCCTTTCTGCTGCAGCTCTCTCCCTAGGACAGCTCAGAAAGCAGTTGGAGGACGAAGCCGTGCATGTGCGGCCATCTAAGTGAGCAGATCAAAGAAAATGTGATAAATGACACTATTATGCATCTAAGGGTCCATTCACACGTCCGTTGTTTCTTTCCTGATCTGCTCCGTTTTTTGCGGAACAGATCTGGACCCATTCATTTTCACACAATGTCAGATTTTTTTTCAGGACCCATTGAAAATGAATGGGTACAGATCTGGTCCAGATCTGTTCCGCAAAAAACGGAACAGATCAGGAAAGAAACAACGGACGTGTGAATGGACCCTTAGGCCGAATGCGCTTCCTGCTGCCGCCGCAGTACAGTGATACACTGGTATGATCTATACCAGCGTAGCACTGTAATGCGGCGGCAGCAGGAAGCGCACTGTGTCATAGCAACCAATGACGCCGTGGGCTCCTGCTCTGAACAGAAATCCAGCCCGTGTTACCACGGACCGCTCTCGGCCGCGGAACATGGTGTGCATTCGGCCTAATTCTTCTAGACACAGTGCCGGTTTTGTCTATAGGCTGACAAAACCTATGGGTCATGAGTGGCGCTGTATCTGGAAGAAAGTAGCTTTTTTTTTCTTTGTAATTTGAAACATATTCATATGTATGATAGACACAGTGGAGGAGATTTATCAAAACTGGTTTAATGTAGAACTGGCTTAGTTGCCCATAGCAACCAATCAGATCCCACCTTTCATTTTTCAAAGGAGCTCTGTAAAATAAAAGGTGTAATCTCATTGGTTGCTAGGGGCAACTATCAGTTTTCCTAGCAACCAATCAGATACCAGGAGCTCTGGAAAATAGGGCACGTTCAAATGGCACGTATTTCGAGATCTATTACTTCTTGGTAGCCCATGGTGGTGTAAAGGAAAACAGACTTAGTTGCCCACAGCAACCAATCAGATCCTTCCGTTCATTTTCCAAAGGAGCTCTGAAAAATGTAAGGTAGAATCTGATTGGTTGCTATAGGCTAGTAAGCCTGTATTTTTTACACCAGTTTTGATGAATTTCCATTTTTACTGTAAGAATAATAATGTCTGCAGACTGCTCACTACCACAAGTCCAACTCGCTACTGCTTCAAAATCTGTATAAAAAAAAAATACACCACAATCGCGACTGCGCATGTGTAAGAATATCCTACATAAAACTACGTACGGACGTCGCTGACGCTGACAACTTCTGGTAAGAAGCCGCTTCCGCCAGTTCTACCAGCCTGTTTGGGCCGTTACTAAGGGAAGGAAGTCACATGGTACAGAGGAGGCGGGCAAGGGGAGGGAGTCATCACATGACTGGGCCCGGAGCTCAATGCTGCTAGAGAGTGAGCAGCAGGGAGACGCTTACTACAGGTGAGCTCCGCGAGGTAGACAGCAGTGACGTCATCGGGTGCATTAACATCTTCGTTACTGGAAGTAAGTGTGCTGAAGAAGGCGGGGGGAGGATGGGTCAAGGGGGTGAACACTTCTTCAAAGTTCTTTATGCTAAAATAAATCCTTGCTCTGCAATGAGATGTGAGGTTCACTGAATAATAGAGGCAGTGAGGGTTGGTGACGATCTGATTGTGAAATAAATCGCTGCGTCTATGGGAGAAGATCGGATCTGGTCGTTACTGATGAACTTTAGCATTGGATTGGCAGTTTGCTGGGAATGTTTACCTGCAGCAATGATACTATTCTGTAGATATATTGCAGTGTATGACAGGCGCCCCGATAGTAAAAATGATGGTGCCGCTTACCTCCTGAGCCTGCGGTGCCCTGTCCCCTGTGCGCCGCTTATCTCCTGAGCCTGCGGGTGCCCTGTGCGCCGCTTATCTCCTGAGCCTGCGGGTGCCCTGTCCCCTGTGTGCCGCTTATCTCCTGAGCCTGCGGGTGCCCTGTCCCCTGTGCGCCGCTTATCTCCTGAGCCTGCGGGTGCCCTGTCCCCTGTGCGCCGCTTATCTCCTGAGCCTGCGGGTGCCCTGTCCCCTGTGCTGAGCCTGCGGGTGCCCTGTCCCCTGTGCGCCGCTTACCTCCTGAGCCTGCGGGTGCCCTGTCCCCTGTGCGCCGCTTACCTCCTGAGCCTGCGGGTGCCCTGTCCCCTGTGCGCCGCTTATCTCCTGAGCCTGCGGGTGCCCTGTCCCCTGTGCTGAGCCTGCGGGTGCCCTGTCCCCTGTGCGCCGCTTACCTCCTGAGCCTGCGGGTGCCCTGTCCCCTGTGCGCCGCTTATCTCCTGAGCCTGCGGGTGCCCTGTCCCCTGTGCTGAGCCTGCGGGTGCCCTGTCCCCTGTGCGCCGCTTACCTCCTGAGCCTGCGGGTGCCCTGTCCCCTGTGCGCCGCTTACCTCCTGAGCCTGCGGGTGCCCTGTCCCCTGTGCTGAGCCTGCGGGTGCCCTGTCCCCTGTGCGCCGCTTACCTCCTGAGCCTGCGGGTGCCCTGTCCCCTGTGCGCCGCTTACCTCCTGAGCCTGCGGGTGCCCTGTCCCCTGTGCGCCGCTTACCTCCTGAGCCTGCGGGTGCCCTGTCCTCTGTGCGCCGCTTACCTCCTGAGCCTGCGGGTGCCCTGTCCCCTGTGCGCCGCTTACCTCCTGAGCCTGCGGGTGCCCTGTCCCCTGTGCGCCGCTTACCTCCTGAGCCTGCGGGTGCCCTGTCCCCTGTGCGCCGCTTATCTCCTGAGCCTGCGGGTGCCCTGTCCCCTGTGCGCCGCTTCTCCTGACCCTGCGGGTGCCCTGTCCCCTGTGCGCCGCTCATTTAATAAAATCTTTAAGGGTATGCAGCTTGCTGTCTTGTGACTATTTTAGAGCTATGAAAAAACCGCCAAGTGACTTTACATTAAAGTCAATGGAGTACGGACACGGTGATTTTGCTTGTGTGAAAGGTGTCGCGCCCAGGTATCACAGGGCAGCCATAGAAATGAATGGGGTCACATGTGCCACGACTGTGATCCCAGAATTGCAAAAAAAATCCGACCGGTTTGGATGTTTTGCGATTCTGCGGTTGCGCCATTTGTGTCAGTTGCGCTGCGACCCGATTAATTTCTGTGGTTGCCCTGCTACAGTGTGATGCCAGGACGCAATGTGTCACTAAGATTGCTGTGTAGTTGTCCCCTAAAAAACGGGCGACTTGCGGCCTGTGACACAATCCATCAAGTTTTTTTTTTTTGGGGGGGGGGGGGGGTTTGTGACTGTGACAATCATTATGTGCAATGTCGCCATCTGTACCCTCAGGAGCTTAGGACAGTTAAAGGGGTTGAAGAGCACGGCTGATTTATTCCAAAAACAGCGTCACACCTGATCATAGGCTGCGTACGGTATTGCAGCTCAGCTCTATTAAAGGGATTGTGGGACTTCAGCAGATGGCATTGATCCTGTAGATAAGGTTAATACAAGCCACTTACTAATGTATAGTGATTGTCCATATTGTCTTCTTTGCTGGCTGGATTCACTTTTCCATCACATTAGACACTGCTCGTTTCCATGGTTACGACCACCCTGCGATCCATCAGTGGTGGTCGTGCTTGCACACTATAGGAAAAGGCACCAGCCTATGCACACTCGCACAGTCCTGGCCACCAGAGAGGCTGGTGCTTTTTCCGATAGCAAAGGAGACAATATGGACAATCAAAATACATTAGTAAGTGCCTTGTATTGACCCCTTTAAAGTGAACGGTGCTGAGCTGTAATACTCCAAACAACCTGTGGAGAGCAGTGGCGCTGTTTTTGGAAGAAAGCTGCCATCTTTCTCTAATTCTGTAGAGCCCCTTAATGCTTTATATTGCATGAAATCCATATGATTGGCTTGTGATTTGCCCCCACAAAAAAACAAAACCAAAAAAAACCTTACCTGATAAAAGCACTGGGGTCCGCCATTGATCGGCAGCAGTGAGCACGCATGGACCATCATCCAGAGGTGTAATATGACGCTCTGGGTCCTGATAGAAAATCTAGGCCTCATGCAAACAGCGGGTCCGCAATATGCGGGCATCAGCCATGGGCTCCTCGCATCACGGATGCAGACCTATTTATTGCGGAGTGAGACAGAGGGACCGTTTGGGCTCCTTCAAGGCCCAGGGCCCAGTGCAACCGCAGCCTCTGCACCCCCTCAGGGATCAGCCACCATTGACACTCCAGCTGGGGAACTACAATCCCCAATATGCTTCATTCATATCTATGGGAGTTACAAGAAGAGCTGAGCAACTGTTAATGCTGGGAGTTGTAGTTCCACAGCAGCTTTAGTGACAAAGGTTCCCCACCCCTGTCCTATACAGACACCATCTATCTATACCTTGTATTGGCTGCCAACAGAATGGGGGCGTTACGAGACCTCTCGTGTCCAGTGAGGCGGGGGAGGGGTTGGCTGTAACGAGATATATATATATTACCGTATATAGCGCACCATTCCCTTGGGGCGTGTCAGATCTCAGTCTGGACTTGAGGTTTATGAGCCGAGCTCCTCATTTCCTCCCAGACCTGCCCATATGAAAAGAAGCCTTGTTAACTTGTAAAGCCTGTATAAATACGGAGCCGTCTTCTCGGGGGGCCTCCGCCCACGGCGGGATTTGGCATAGAGGGTAATGACAGGTGTAGCCGGCCTTCGTAACTCTGTCTATAATTATGGCCGAAGAACAGAATTGGATTTCTGGACTGAATGTTAGGGGGCATCTGTCAGCAGTTTTGTATCTGTGACTGACCTGTTCCATGTGCACTTGGCAGCTGAAGGCATCTGTGTTGGTCCCATGTTCATATGTGTCCGCATTGCTGAGAAAAATTATGTTTAAGTATATGCAAATGAGCCTCTAGGAGCAACAGGGGGCGTGACCATTACACCTAGAGGCTCCGCTCTCTCTGCGTCTGCCGCGCCCTCTGCACTTGAATTGATAGGGCCAGGCGTGATGACGTTTACACTGCCTGGTCCCGTACAGTGGCATTAGTTCACCTTAGAGTGCCATTGGGGGGGAAAAAGTATACTTTACGTTTTTATTATAATGGTAAGAAAAAAGAAAAGTATATATTATATTTATTTTTTAACCGGACTGTGCAGGATACAAGAACGTGGTGTGCTGCGTTTTACCTATACGTCAAACTGGGGCATAAAACGTGATGTGAGCCCAGCCTATGGCGTACAATGGCCGAAAAATCTAGCAGATCTTGTTGTCATCAAATGATCAACCAAAATGGCTTTCATCCCGTGGGTAGGGCCGGCTTATCCCTAATTAGTAATGCTGAGTGGGTGGCCAGTACGGCAGTGTGAGGAATGGCGTATTCACCAGTATTAATCATCAGTCATCTGTGCCTTACCCCCCCCCCCCCCCACACATCCAGAATATATCCTAGGGGAGGAACTCCGCAGGTAATCATCATCTTCCACTGTAGAAGGTTCACTCGTCTGTCTCTGCACAGGTCAGCGGACTCTGTCACCAGGAGGAACGTGACTGTAATAACCGGGATGGCTCACGAATCTTAGTTTTCAGGGTCAGGAGTTTCCCAGAACACAAAGCCCAAAATATATAAAGAGGTTAATTTAAAGGGAATCTGTCACCAGGGAATTCCTTGTTACACCAGACACAGCCGCGTAGGACACACTTTTAGGGCTCATGCACACGAACGTATTTCTCTTCCGTTTCCGTTCCGGATGCAACACGGACGTTTCACAGATGTCATCCGTTTTTTTTGCAGATCCATGTTTTGCGGACTGCAAATTACATACAGTTGTGCGCACGAGCCCTTGATCCAAATGGAGTTGGGCAGGCAGTATATATGGATGACCTATCCTCAGCATAGACAAGAACAGAAAGGACTGGCACTCGCTGTAAGTTGTCTGCAAAATTTCTTGTTTATTGCCACATAATCCTGTGACGCGTTTCGACACTCGCAGGTGTCTTTATCAAACAGCTATCTGATAAAAACACCTGCGAGCGTCGAAAGCGCGTCACAGGATTATGTGGCAATAAATAAGAAATTTTGCAGACAACTTACAGTCGAGTGCCAGTCCTTTCTGTTCTTGTTTCGTGGGATGCCAATCCTAGGACGCGAGCACCACGAATCATTTACCTGCAGTGCCGACCTATTGGACTTACTATCCTCAGCATAGGTCATTATTATCTGATCGGCGGGTGTCCCACACCCACGATCAGCTGTTAGGAAAGGCCAGGCTTTCTGCGGCCTCTTCCAAGGCCAGTGATGTCACCGTACATCGGTCACGTGGCCTAGTTGCAGCTCGGCCCCATTGAAGTGAATAGTACAGCCACTATACAATGTATGGCGCTGTGCTTGGTAAGCTGCTGGGAGTACGGAGCTCTGGTGATCGCCGCCGCTCCCCAAAGGAGCTGATCGACGGAGGTGCTGGGACTTGGACCCCCCCAGATGTGATAATGATAACCTATCCTGAGGATAGGTCATAGTTATCATTTTCTGGATAACCCCTTTAATATGTGTACCCATCTTTCTTCTGGTCTGTCCCTTTTTGGTGCAGAATGGGTAAGCAGATTCTGGGGGATGATGTTGGCCTGCCTGCTCATTCACACAACCGTATCCGTTTTTGCTGTCTTTTTTTGAGGGGCCCCAGAACCACCGTGTGCTGTCCGCATCTTTGCGGCCACATAAAGATGAATGTGTCCATGTGAAATATACGTTCGTGTGAATGGGCCTTATAGGGATTATCCAATCCTATAAAAAGCTCCCCCACATGCCGGGCCCCCCCATATTAAATATACTTACCCTGCTCCCTGCGATGCTCCGGGTCCCCGCATCGCCACAGCTGCTTAGTTGCTTATCCGCAATTCCGGATTCGGGCAGCACATTTTGTGACCCCATAGAAATGAATGAGTCCGCAAAATGCGGAACAGAATTGCGGACGTGTTTTCCTTTACACCAACATGGGCTACCAAGGAGCAATAGGTCTCCAAATACATGCCGAAATCCGCTATTTAAATGAGCTCTACAGCTCTATTCACAGGGCGTTTTGCGGTGTCCATTAACGGCATATGTTGGTACTGTATGGTCAGTGGCATCCAGTGTCTATAGACAGCCATTGAAAAAATTTATTTTAAAGGGAACCGGGATTTTGGGTATAGAGCTGAGGACGTGGGTTGCTAGATGGCCGCTAGCACATCCGCAATACCCAGTCCCCATAGCTCTGTGTGCTTTTATTGTGTAAAAAAAAACCCGATTTGATACATATGCAAATTAACCTGAGATGAGTCCCGTCCCTGACTCATCTCACCTACAGGACTCATCTCAGGTTAATTTGCATATGTATCAAATCGGTTTTTTTTTTACACAATAAAAGCACACAGAGCTATGGGGACTGGGTATTGTGGATGTGCTAGCGGCCATCTAGCAACCCATGTCCTTAGCTCTATACACAAAATCCCTGTGACAGGTTCCCTTTTAATTTAATTCCCTTTCATACAGCAAATGAAAATAAAGTAGTATCCTGACATATACCATCTCCATGAAGAGCAAAAGGACACCTTGTTGGCCCCCTGTCAGGTGAATGGCGCCAAGGGTTTCATTTGACGCATGCGCTGAAAGCTTTCCTTGATGTATATGGGAAATGTACGCTGTAAATACAGAGTAAAAGTGGCCTAACATGTCAGACCAGGCGATCGGTTTATATGAGCGTTTACTAATTATACCCGTTCCCTAATTTAAAGGGGTTGTTTAATATTAGAAAAACATGGCTTCTTTCTTCCGTAAACAGCACCGCCACCCCTGTCCCCAATTTGTATGCGGTATTGACTCCCATGAGCTGAGCTGCAATACCGCACACAACCAACGGACAGCGGTGGAAGGCTTGTGTGTCTAATTCTGGAGAACCCCTTTAATGCTGTCATCTCATTGTCATTGGCAGTAACCCAAACCTTCTTCAGGACTCCTCGAGACTTTCCTTCCTACCCAAGAAAAAGCAATTACTGGGTTTTCTGCTGTGTTTTGCTAAATTCCCCTTCCTCTCCGATGAGCTAAGAGAAAATTTGACCTCCTGATTCGCGGGAACGTGTAATTCCATGTAATTTGTGTCTACGGTTGTCAGTCCTGGACGGCCTATGGGGTTCTACAAAACCCCATTCACACGCTGCTGAAAATAATCCAGCCTGCTGCAGATTTCTATTCGATGGATTGCAACGGTGAAATCTGCAGCTCATGTAGTTGCATCCAGATAGAGGGATCCTAGGGTCCAGAAACGGATGCTGGTGGTCCATTTCCTATGAAATGGCGCTGTTTACAGACCTTATCAAGGGGCGGAGCCAGACAAAGATCTTGTCCTTGGTGAATGTGTCATGTTTGTTTGGCTCCTCCCCCTCAGACCTTGCTCCTAGAGACTCATTTGCATATAATAAATCATTTTCTCAGCAATGCGGGCACATATGAACATGGGACCAATACAGATGTCTTCAGCTGCCAAGCGCACATGGAACAGGTCAGCCAGTGTCATAGGTACAAAACTGCTGACAGATGCCCTTTAAAGGGGTTAGCCCACGACCAACGTTTATCACCTCTCCAAAGGCTGGTGGGTCTGATCGCTATGAGCCCTACATTATGAGGGTTCTCTGGTCCCCTACGTGAGAGTGATACGCGTGACCACCTCTCCAGTCACGTGACTACTTAGTGCAGCGCTCGGCTATCTCTAGCAGTCCTATGTAAATAAATGGAGTGGCAGTCTCGCATATGCACTACTTCCTTGACTTGAGCATCCCTGTGATCCCAGCGGTCACCCCCTCTTATCTGTAGATAGGCGGTAAGTGTTGTTTGTGCTTCCCCCCCCCCCCCCCCCCCTTTTAATTCCGAGCTCCTTACCAGAATAATATCAGAATATTGTATTACATGCTTGGCGGTGACGGGATCAGAAAAATGACATGGTGTCGTCTTGCAGGTGTCAAGCGTCTCCCTGAATGCTGCGCTATGGAGGTGACCCAGGGAAGTCCTCTGATGCTGCCCCATACTTTGCAGGAGCTCCTGGGTCATGATACCGTGCAGGTGGAGCTCATCCCTGAGAAGAAAGGCTTGTTCCTGAAGCACGTGGAATACGAGGTGTCCAGCCAGGTACGAGAACGCTTGCAGTGCGGTATTATATTGCTTGTAAATCCTATTATAGCTGCATTTCCACCAGGATATTAATTTCACGGTTTCTTATTCGTCTTATTCGTCTACTTTTAATACCAATACTGTTTCCGGCAGAGCACAGCCTGCCGGCGTTCACCAGTTCCGGCATTGCCGGATTTAGCAGATCACCCTAACCCTATAGACTATTATGGGATCCAGCGGTGATCCAACCGCTTTCCAGCGTAAATGACGCATGCAGCGTTTTTATTGTCGGCTGACAGTCAGCATTTATGCCGGATCATCCCTAACGGAGATGTAAACATAGTCTTACCTGCTCCTCGCCCCTGGATTCCTGCTCCTTTGATCCCCCGCTGCTCTGACGTACTCCAGTCCCGCTTGTCAACATCCGGATTTGTGTGCCGTTGCAGCCATGTGCTATGCGGCACACGACCCAGTGACATGCCACATGGATGGAAATGTCGCCTCTGCAGCCAGTCGTTGGCTGCAACGGCACACGTGACACCCGTCAAACAGAATGTCGACAAGTGGGACCGGAACACCGGTAAACGTAACAGCAATTTAATAAAAAAAAAAAATTTTTTTGGTGATGTCGCCTTCTGTTGACTTTAACACTGTTGCGGTCCCTTTGCAGTTCTTTAAAACTTCGGTGTACAGAAGATACAACGACTTTGTCATGTTCCAGGAGATGCTGTTACAGAAGTACCCCTACCGGATGGTTCCGGCTCTGCCGCCAAAAAGGATGCTCGGAGGTACCACTACTATTTAAGCCTCCTGTTTGACCCCATTGAGTGTATTCCTGTTACCCTTCGTGCTCTGTACAAGTCCCAGGGGTCACAGCATCCTGTATGCACAGGCCCGGTTTTCTATAAAGCAGTGTATGCAAATATTACTGGTTGGCAGAAATACAGATCTGTTTTTTTTTTTTTTTTTACTCCCCAGGGGATTTTTTAGTAGGGGATTCCAAAAGTGACAGAATTTCTGTGGACTGGTAGATAGGACTGTGTGAACAGCGAGGCTGGGTGCATGTACCCCTTCAGCATACCCTTCCTAAGCGTAACTTTTTGGATTTCTTTATAATTTCTCTAATAATAGCCCTGTCAATCAAAGTGCAGACGGCGTGGCATCTGTGTTGGTTCCATGTTCATATGTGCCTGCATTGCTGAGAACAAGGATGTTTTATTATATGCAAATGAGCCTCTAGGTGCAACTGGGGTGTTGCCATTACACCTAGAGGCTTTGCTCTCTCTCCAGTTGCCACGCCCTCTGCACTTTGATTGACAAGGTCATGCGTGATCACGTTTACATCGCCTGGTCCTGTCAAAGTACAGAGGGTGCAGCAGTTGCTGAGAGAGCAGAGCCTCTAGGTGTAATGGACACGCCCCTGTTGCTCCTGAAGGTTCATTTGCATATATTAAAACACCCTTTTTCTCAGCAATGCGGACACATATGAACATGGGACCAACACAGATGCCTTCAGCTGCCATGTGCACATGTAACAGGTCAGCCAGTGTCATGGGCACAAATCTGCGTGGTCGGCCATTGATTTGAACGTGATGTTACATTGCCCAGGCTGATTGCAGCGTCCCATGACAAAATCAGCAATTGTCAGGGGTCTCCCCATGGCCACTCTTCTGTTAAAGGGATGGTCTATTATAAAACAACCCCTTTTAATCCTGGTATTTTATTATAATATATGAAGTCAAATTTACGAAGTTTACTAAGAATTTTTTGGGAGCTTGGCGTAGACTGCTCTATAATACTATGGTTGTCAAATGTTTCGGATTTCATAATGGTGGGAAAATAAGAGAACCTGTCAAGCGTAGTCTAAATATACATTTTTTTTTTTTTTTTTTCTTCCTACAAAGCAGCGCCTGGAGTGACACGGCTTCAGATCTGCTCTTTTCAATTAGATGAAACCCTTCGAGAAGAACGAAGGTTATTTTTGTCCTTTTATGAAACGGCATAGATTTGTTAGGAAGGATATGAAGGCTGGATTAGGAGATGAGCGGCGATGGGACTGTCACAGTCGCTGCTTCTCCTCCTTTGATCAGGGCTGATGTGAAGGCAGATAGTCGTAACGTGCTCAATTACAGCCGCCGCAGAAGAGATAACGGTTTATTTTCTGGCACTTCAAAGGGGAAATGTCAAAATTCTCAGATGGCTCCTTTTTCGGAGGATCACAGGGCCTTAATTAGCGGAAGCGGGGGTTAACCCTTTAAAAAGGGGTGTCTGCTATTGTGGGGTTAATTGTGGATGACAGAGTGGATAAGCTTGCACGCGGACACGTCACTGTCTCATGTAATAATAAAGATTATGGGGGAGATTAAGGAAAACTGGCTTAGTTGCAACCAATCAGATTCCAGCTTTCATTTTTTTAGAGCTCCTTTAGAAAATAAAAAGGTGCAAGCTAATTGGTTGCTATGGGTGACTAAGCCAGTTTTCCTAGCAACAAGTCAAATTCCACCTTTCATTTTCCAAAGGAGCTCTGTAAAATAAAAGGTGGAATATCATTGGTTGCTAGGGGCAGCTAAGCCAGTTTTCCTAGCAACCAATCAGATACCACCTTTCATTTTCCAAAGCAGCTCTGAAAAATAAAAGGTGGAATCTGATTGGTTGCTAGGGGAAACTAAGGCAGTTTTCCTTTTACACCAGTTTTGATATACAGTATATACTTCTGATGGAAGAGATTCGTCAGGAAGATTTCCTGACATATCCCTCAGACTGAAGCATATGCTGCCCGTTGACTCCCAACAATTGTAAAAGAAAACTGGCTTAGTTGCCCATAGCCACCAGTCGGATTCCACCGTTCATTTTTCAGAGCTCCTTTGAAAAATAAAAGGTGGAATCAGATTGGTTGCTATGGGCAGCTAAGGAAGTTTTCCTTTACACCAGTTTTGAGAAATTTCACCCAATGGGTATCATTTTTGAAAACACTCTACTGGTAAGTCTGCCTCTGTTGCCTATAGCAACTAATCAGAGCCCTGCTTTCATTTCCTAAATTGCTCTGGAAAAATAAAAGCTGTGCTCTGATTGGTTGCTATGGGCAAGTAGAGTGTTTTAGAAAATGAAGGCCAGCGTATTGCCTTGTGCAGGACCTGAGGGGATGGGGCAGGATACCAAAAACTGTCTTCTGTGATTGCTGAATCCCCCTGTGTGCCTTAATTATAAATTAAAAAAAATTCCAAGTATTTCACGTATCTATAACCGCAAATTAACATAAAGGGAACTGAGAATTAGGGGATTTTGGTGACTAAGAATTAGAAATAAAATAGTCTTCTGGTATCCTAGTATTAGAAAGTAATATTCTCCAAGATTAGAAGCTTTCTTCCAGAAACAGCGCCTCTCCTGTCCAGTGTTTGTGCCTGGTACTGCAGCTGAGCTCCATGGAAGTGAATGAGGCTGAACTGTAAGGGTCCATTCACACCTCTGTGGATCCGCAATACACTACGGACGTGTGAATGGACCCTAAGGCTAGGGCTACAAGGTGCCAGTATCGCTGAGCAGCAGTGATCCCATTTATTTCTATAGGATCACCGCTGCTTATCGATCCTGGCCGCGACAAGTGTCGCCTTGTAGCCGTAGCCCAATACTAGAGATGACCGAATTTCATGTTCTGAAAGTCGTTCACGCTTCATTTGGTGGTAAAAGCAGAATTTCGTTATGGATTCGGTTACCACAGACCATAACGCAATTCTAAGGGCATTCCGTCATAATAGAAGTCTATAGCCTGCATAACGGATCTGTCCCGGACTCCCCTGCATAATGGAAACGGGACGGATCCGTTTTGCAGCCCATAGACTTCTATTATGACGGAATGCCTCCTAAAGGCAAAATATGAAATTCGCCCATCTCTACCCAATACCATACACCACCCACGGAGAGGTGTGGAAATTTTTTGGAAGAAGGCAGCCATTTTTCTTTGTACAATCCTGAACTGCCATAACAGAGTGGCGCTGTGTCTGGTGAATCTTTGTAGGGACTTCTATGCTCAGACAGCTTCACTCTCGTGGTATGATATATGGCAGGCATGGCCAACCTGCGGCTCTCCAGCTGTTGTAAAACTACAACTCCCCCCATGCCCTGCTGTAGGCAGTCTCGGCATGCTGGGAGTTATAGTTTTACAACAGCTGGAGGTTAAAGGGATATTCAAACCTGGATATTTATGGCACATCGATGGGATATGACATAAATGTCTGCTGGGTGTGGGTCCCAGTTCGGGAGAATGCTGCGCATGCGCTATACCTGCATGCAGAGCCCTCCCCTTTGTTACGGGTATACGCGGCTCATTCTCGTTTTCTTTGTATTTCCTCAGCTGACCGTGAATTTATAGAATCTCGGAGACGGGCGTTAAAGAGGTTCATCAATTTAGTTGCCAGGCATCCCTCTTTCTGGGATGACTCCCTCGTGAGCATATTCCTGTCATACAATGGCCAGGTGAGTATTACACAGGTACATGGACAGGCTGCGTTTGTCAGGTTTTCGGGTCTGGAGTCATAGGTTCTAGCCCATAGTGAAGAGTCTGGAGCTGCAGGTTCTAGAGTCACAGGTTGTAGGTTCTGGCCAGCAGGTTCTAGGTTCTGGAGTCATAGGTTCTAGCCCATAGTGAAGAGTCTGGAGCTGCAGGTTCTAGAGTCACAGGTTGTAGGTTCTGGCCAGCAGGTTCTAGGTTCTGGAGTCACAGGTTTTGGCCCATAGTGAAGGGTCTGGAGCCGCAGGTACCCCGGTATGATTTCCGCGTGCCCTAATAGCACAGGGGTTGTCTTCATGCGGCATTCCATTTGGGCCTTGTTCACATTGGCGGAGGCCCAGACGCAGATTCTTCCGGGATAAAAAAAACAAGCTCTGCCCCAACCCCCCTAAAAAGTGACATCCAGACTGGAAACGGAACGGACCCCATTATAGTCAGTAGGCTCTGTTTGGTTCCAGTTATATGAAACCGGCACGTTCATTACTTTCATTGTTCTGCTCCTCTGACAGAGCAGAACACCAGAAATAACTAGCGGTGGTGTGAACATGGCCTTCTAGAGGACCTGTCACCACCTCTGACATGTCTGTTTTAGTAAATAAAATAAGATTCTCCAGCGTTGTTATCTGAGAACTGTGTTAGGTTGTTTCTCTATTATTCCTCCTGGAAAGGGCAGTTTTCCCTATAGATGTTGGACAGCACTGTTTGGAGAATGTCCAACTGTTTGACACGGACTATTAGCAGGTGGAATGGTAAAACTGTCAATTCTGTAAAATTTGTGTACATGTTGTTAAGAGGAGTAACAGAGGAGCAACACAATGTTGAAAGCAAGTGCTAATGAAAATGTTGACTAAAGCAGACCTGTCAGGAGACACAGGCCCTGTTGACAGGTAGAATGGTAAGACCCAGCTGTCAGCTTTGTTAAACATTTCCAAGAGGAACCATGGAGGAGCATCACAGTGCAAAGTTCTTAGGGAAGCAAGTTTGAATTAAACAGTTGACAAAGGCTGTCATGCACATGACCGTGAGGTGTCCGTACCCGTGCTGCGTCACTTGAATAGGGTACGCGATTCACATTCGACGGTCTGTGCCTCATGTGGTGCAGAGGCACGGACAGAAAACCCATGGAAGCACCCTATAGGGCTTCCCATCCATACCTCCTTTCCGCACCGTATCCTCCGGATTGCGGAAACATTCAAGTGAAAGGGTCAGCATCTGTGATATGGTGTACCATACTGCTGGTACCAGTATATTGCGGACCCGCTGTTTGCAGGCCGCAATACGGGCCCGGACATGCTACAGTGGTGTGCATGAGGCCTAAAGAAGGTAAACTGCTTGTCGGCGGATAAAGTCTACTAAAGGGTGGCAGTGGTAAGGATCACTTGTCGCGTTTGTTATACATTTCCAAGAGGAATAACAGAGGAGCAGCACAATTCAGAGTAAAAAAAGTCAGAGAAGCATATTCAAATGAAAGATCCGAAAGCAGATATGACAGGAGAACTGTCCGGCCTTTAACAGGGGTCGCTACAGAAAACGGGGGCTAGAGCAGGGTCTGTGCGTCTCTGTGAAGCCTAGGTGACTATGGGACCATGCAGATTGAATCTTTCTTAGCAGGTGCCATCATTGGAACCAAACAGAGTCCCAGTGTGAACTGGTCTCTGACTAGACTTTGTATACATATTCCTGGAGAGAATGGGATTGGGTTTATACACAGCAGCCAATCAGATGAGACAGAGCTGTGGGGGGAGGGGCAGAGCAGCAGCCTGAACCAATGATGAGGCAGGAGGCGTGTCTCGGACTCCCACTAGACACTGTAGCTCAAGTGTAGTCACAGATAACAGGTCAGCCTGATCAAAGCTAAGCAAAGAAGCAGCAAGAGGTGAGGAAAATAAATAGCAGGTAAGTCCCACCTGTAAGTACAGTTTTTTTTTTTTAATCATTTTTTAACTCCTAGAAGGGACAGTCACTCCAGTCATCAGCTGAACGCTCTATAGGTTGCAGTACACGGAGGTGGGAGACGTGTTTCATGGTGTTGCAGTACTTTTCTTTGAAGTCCATGACTCCTCCATTATAACTACGGGTCACATTACCTTGTGTTCCTCTCTGCTTCAGGATGTGCAAATCAAGATGCGGGAATCCAGCCGCGGGGTCGGAGATGAATATATGACGACTGCATTTGCTGCGCAGGCCAAGGTATGTGTTGTTAGGCTTGTTATGTGTATAATCTCAGATATCCATTTTGGAGCACTGCTCTGTTATTCCCCCTGGAAATGTATGGATAAATTGTCCGCCGGATGCTATGTCTGATTCTGTCCGTACGGAATGGACAGTGTCAGACTGTGTAGGGACACCAACCTTTGATTGGTAACACCCGGTTGTGAGTTTATTGACACATATCCGTGAGGAATAATAGAGGAACAGTACAACACAAAGTCCTAAGATTCCACAGTTATGCCATGGTGAATTAAAAGTATTGCTAAAACAGATGAACATTCAGGAGAGGGTCTTAAGGGGTTGTCAGAATGATTAAATTGGGCAAACAATGGCTTAAATAAAGGATCTTATGCTGTCAGCGTGATTTCTCGTGCTCGACACTTTCCTGTCCCTATTGGAGAATGTCCAAATGTCCGCGTCTACAGGAGACGGTGATGGCTGTAACTGCTGAGGCAGTACACCTAAGGTATCTGCCAATAGGGTGCAGAATGCGCAGTCCATTGCAGAGAGAGTAGAGCCTCTAGAAGCAATGGGGGCGTTGCAGTTACACCTAGAGACTCATTTGCATATATTAAAACATCATGTTTCTCAGCAATGCGGGCACATATGAACATGGGACCAATACAGATGTCATCAGCTGCCAAACACACATGTAACAGGTCAGCCAGTGTCATAGGTACAAAACTGCTGACAGATGCCCTTTAAATGTGGGAGCAGGAAGCCAAAATACATGCACACGACTGTATGTGTTTTGCAGTCCGCCAAAAAAAAAAAATGGATGACATCCGTATACCATTTTTTTATTTATTTTTTGTTGGTTTTTGTGGATCCATTGTAACAATGCTTTAAACGGACAATAGGACATGTTCTATTTATTTTATTTTTTTGCGGGGCTACAGAATGGACATACTGATGCGGACAGCACACGGTGTGCCGTTTGCATTTTTTGCGGACCTGTTGAAATGAATGGGTCCGCATCCTATCCGCAAAAAAAAAAAAGGGAGATGGAAACAAACGTTTGTGTGCATGAAGCCTTAGGCCTCATTCACACTATCGTTTTTTTGGTCCGCATCTGAGCCGCAGTTTTTGCGGCTCTGATGCGGACCCATTCACTTCAAGGGGTTCGCAAAAGATGCGGAAAGCACTCAGTGTGCTGTCCGCATCCGTTGCTCTGTTCCGTGGTCCGCAAAAAAAATATAACCTGTCCTATTCTTGTCCGTTTTGCGGACAAGAATAGGCAGTTATCTCAATGGCTGTCCGTGCCAGTCCACAAATTGTGGAACGCGAACGGACGCCATCCGTGTTTTGCGGACCACAAAAACGCACAACGGTCATGTGCATGAGGCCTTAAAGGGGTTGTCCAACATTTTGATATTGGAGGTCTATACAGCTGTTTGAAGAGGCCAGTGAGCAGTGCGCTCTCTTCCTATGCCAGTGACGTTACATTCATTAGTCACATGGTCTAGGCACAATCTCATTCAAGTGAATGGGGCTGAGCTGCAATACCAAGCACAGCCACTACACAATGGACAGCGCTGTGGCGCTCACTGGAGTGCCGCATCCTCGTCAAACAACTGATCGGCAGGATTAGTGCATGCCATATACATAGTGTCTCTCCTATGCGTGATCCGTCTGTCAGTAGTACCTGCACATGTGAACCTATGACCTGTGCTTTTTCGACCATCAGGCCCGTCCACGCAGATGATTTGTAGCTGTGAATACTGTGGATGTGTTTTTATGACTCGCAGATGATGTTTTGTACGTCTCTTTGTTTCCGGTGTTTCTGCTTCGCTCAGGATTTCCTCCCCGCCGATATCCAGGTTCAGTTTGCTGCCAGCAGAGAACTCATCAGGAACATCTTCAACAGCTTCTACAAACTGCGGGATCGTTCGGAGAGGATGGCGTCACGGGCCATCGATAACGCCACGGATCTGCTGGGCTTTGGAAAAGAACTAAGGTAAAGGAGTACACCGTAAAATGCATCGCTGTGTGTGAAACCAGTGGTGCACCTACCGTAGACGGCACAGGATTGCACTGGTGCCCGATGCTGAACTGCTCCCCCTGCTGGCCGAGACAGTGCCACAGCTGCTAACTGTAGTCACCACTAGGGGGAGCTCACTGCTTACAGATTGATACAGCTCCCATTGAGTTTAGCACTAGCTGGTAGAATCCATGTGCGGTGATTGCCACCTAGTGGTGTCTGCATGCAGGAAGTCCTATCAAGTCTGATAAACCGTTATGTGCCCCTACACAAGGATATTGTAAAATTATTCAGGACCAAATTTTGGTCCTGGAAACCAAATAGAGCACATTGTCTTAAAGTGTACCTAAACTTTATCAAAACCTACTCTCAATATGATAAAAATAACTGTTTAATATACTTATTTTTTTTTACTTTTTCTAGTGAAATAGGCACCTAAAGCTCTTAAAGTGTTTTTTTTTAATCAAGTAGACCAAGTTAATTCAAGTTACTTGCTAATGTATTGCGATTGTCCATATTGCCTCCTTTTCTGGCTTTATTCATTTTTCCATTGCATTATACAGGTCTTTTTTCCATGGTTACAACCACCCTGCAATCCAGCAGAGGTCGCCATGCTTACACGCAATAGGGAAAAGTGTCAGTCTATGCGCACTCCTGATGTCCTGACCACCAGAGCGGCTGGCGCTTTTTCCTATAGCGTACAAGCACGTCCATCACTGCTGTATTACAGGGTGGTCGTAACCATAGAAATGAAAGTGTATAATGTGATTGAAAAATTAATCCAGCCAGCAAAGGAGACAATATGGATAATCGCAATGCATTAGTAAGTGGCTTGAATTAAAGGGGTAGTCTCACTTCAGCAAGTGGCATTGATCATGTAGAGAAGGTTAATACAAGGCACCTACTAATGTATTGTGATTTGTCCATATTGCCTCCTTTGCTGCCTCGATTAATTTTTCCATCACATTATACACGGCTCGTTTCCATGGTTACGAACATCCTGTAATCCAGCAGAGGTGGCTGTGCTTGCACACCATAGGAAACAACGCCAGCCTATTTGGTGGTTGGGAACGTGGGAGTTGACATAGGCTAGTGCTTTTTCTTATAGTGTGCAAACACAACCACCGCCGCATTTTGCGCAGCAGAACGTCCTGCCCTTGTCCTGTAAAACAGACAAGAATAGGACATGGTCTATTTTTTTGTGGGGCCGCAGGACAGACATATGGATGCAGATAACACACGCATCTATTGTGGCCCCACTGTAGTGAATGTATCCGCGATCCGATCCGCAAAAAATGCGGATCAGATGTGGACAAAAAATACGGTCGTGTAGATGAGCCCTTATACTAATGTGGACAAAAATAGCTTTTAAATTGGGTATATCTTCTGTGCTAACCGTACCAAGCGTCTCTTCCTGTTTAGTGCCTTGGGCTCGGACACTACTCCTCTGCCTTCCTGGGCGGCTCACAGCTCCTGGGGTGCACTGAAGCAGGCACTTAAAGGGCTTTCTGTTGAGTTCACCATACTTGCTGACAAGGCGGCCCAGCAGGTACGTATAACTAACAGCTGTATCACCTCCGCAAAGTGCATTCATCATGTAGAGAAAGTTAATACCAGGCACTTACTAATGTATTGTCCATATTGCCTCCTTTGCTGGCTGGATTCATTTTATCATCACATTATACACTGCTTGTATCCAGCGGTTATGACCATTGCCGCAGCGCAGATACGAGGTGGCTGGGACAGGAGCTTCTACACATGCTTAATTATGAGCACTTCTGTGGTCATGGTCACCAGAGAGATCGGCGATTTTTTTTTTTTTTTTTTGCTACAGTCTGCAATCACAGCCACTGCTGCTGGATTGCACGGTGTTTATAAGTTGACCATAAAGGGTTAAAGGGGTTGTATCATAAAGACAACCCCTGTCCATATGCCCCCATTAAGACACTTGGATTTCATGGAAGAAGGTCCCCTGCTCGCAACTACAGTCTTCCATGCATCACATGGTTGGTCATTTGGAAGACAGGAATAACTATACATTTGCCTGGCTATGCCAAAGTGCTGGCATATCACTGGGGTATGGCATGACCTTTTAATTAGTGGGTGTCCCACCAGTCCTGATGGCCCCTTCATTCTCAGGATTGTTAGGGGGAAACCTGGAGACGGGAATACCCCTTAAACATACCGTATTTTTCGCCCTATAAGACGCACCAAGGTTTTAGAGGAGGACAATAATAAAAATAATAATTTTCATCAGACCTCAGCTCAGAGCCTAAATCGGACCCCCAACGTTAATCAGACCTCATCTCATAGCCACAATCGGACCCCTAATGTAATTTAAACCCCTAATCAGATCTCAGATCACAGCCCCAATGTAAATAGCCCCCAAGCAGACCTCAGATCACAGCCTGATGTGAATGACCCCCAAGCAGACCTCAGATCACAGCCTGATCAAGCAGACCGCAGATCAGAGCCCCCAGGCTCAGAGCAAACTTTAAAAAAACAATTAACTTGCCTCTCCTGCTCCGGACACCACCGCCGTCGCTCCTCACATCCACACTCTTCTAGTTCAGCCTGCCACGCGCACACAGCGTGATGTCACAGCACGCTGACGTCCTTACACTACGCGTAGTCACAGCACAACGAGCGTCCGAGGACTAGGAAGTGGGGTGAGTACAGAGCCCAGGGAGCGCTGCGTTCACTGCTTCCCGGTCCTCCTGTACTAATGAGCACTTCCATATATTGGTGTTTGCCACTGACATTTCCCCCCATTTTGGGGGAGGGGAATGCGTCTTATAGGACGAAAAATACGGTACTTAATTTTATTTTCCCGTTTGTAGGGTAAACTGGAAGAAATTGATGTGGTGGAGAAGTTAAATCTGTTCCTGGATCTTCTTCAGTCTTACAAGGTAAGGGACGGCCACCAGCCGGTGCACCACGTGCCATCAGGCAGGACTCTTCCGTCGTGGGTGTATGTAATATGTGAGTTGTTCTGTGCAGGATCTGTGTGAGAGGCACGAGAAGGGGGTGTTACACAAGCACCAGAAAGCCTTACACAAGTACAGCCTGATGAAGAGGCAGATGATCAGCGCCACCGTGCAGAATAAGGAGGCCGAGTCTGTGGAGCAGCTGGAGTCGCGTATTGTCGAGGTGGGCTTATATAAAGGCCCCCTGGGTCCTAAACATATTTCTGAAATGAGGGTGTTGGGTTGTACATCGGAGTCTGAATAAAATTGCTGGTAAGTTATAAGAAGGGGAATTCTTTGTGGGTCGTTGGCGCCTGATTGGCGGAGGTGTGGATTGGACCCATCCCTGCAGATCAGATATTAATGGCCTATTTTGCAAATAGGTCATAAATATATTATAATTAAGTAATATTAGGCAACCCCCTTAACTTTTATTTATTTTTTTTCCAGCAAGAGAACGCAATCATGGTCATGGAGTTAAGAAACTATTTTTCCTTGTTTTGTTTGCACCAAGAAACCCAGCTAATCCACATCTACCTGCCCCTCACCTCCCACATCCTCGGGGCATTTGTGAATTCACAGATTCAGGGACACAAGGAGGTTAGTTTTATATTGATATTCTTGTTTAAAGGGTTATACTGTATTAGAAAATCATGGGTGTTTTCTTACAAAAACAGCACCACTTCTGTCTACAGGTTGTGCCTGGTATTGCAGTTCAGCTCCATTGAAATGAATGGGACTTAGCTGCAGTACTGCACACTTCCTGTGGACTGGTGGTGTGGTGTTTTAAAGGAAAGCAGCCATAATTTTTGTTTTTCCTAATTAATATTTTCCGCATTTTTTTTTTTTTCTTCGCAGATGAACCAAGTCTGGAATGAACTGAAGCCAAAGCTGAACTGCCTGTTTGTAGGATCCTCCAGCCTGGTTAGCCCACCATTGTCCCCAGAGGAGAGGCATTTCTTCTCTCGCTAGTAGAATGTTCTGTGTGATTTATATAAATGGGGATTTTGGGACCGTGATATGTTTGTCCTAAGGCGATTCCGTGCACACACCCATAGTAGATGCGAGCGGGGTGCTGACCGTTAAATGCAAGAACCACTTCAGAAAGTTCATGGTTGTAATAGCTTCACATCAGACTTAAAATGCAGCAAATTTTGAGTAAATTTAAATGTGAAAATAATGACTTTCTAATATATACTACACTCCTGCTCTCCTTACTGCTGCCATAATGTGAATATTTTGCTTGCTCTGTGGTTGCCATGGTAGCATCAACAGACTTGTGCATGGACTTCCTGTCATGTGGCTTGCATTCACAGCAGTGGAGGTCACATGACAGGAAGCTCATGCTCAGAAGACTTAGATTTATATTATTGCAGCAGGTTGTAGATCGGGAGTAACGAGGGGTAAATTACATTTTTCTAAATTTTACAGAGTTTCATTTTTTTTAAAGGTACGTAACCCCTTTAAGATGTGTTCCATGGGTCATTTCCGCATTTGAATGCCCTGCCATGGACAATACGGTCACGTTATTACGTGTTACTGAATCATGAATGTTTCCTTATGAGTGGAGGTTAGAATGTTACTGCAGAGTATTAGCCGATGCTACCATGGTAACCCCAGAGCAAGCGGAATTACTGTATAAACACTATTGCAGTGCCAACTGAATGGTTCAGAAGAGGGCTATGTGTAAGGATGGGCTCACACATAGGCTTTTAGTGGCGCTTTCGCAATTACAGTGGCATTTTTGCACCTGGTCTTTTGCAATAAATGACCAGATATTAGCTGAAAATACATAAAAAATCTAATCGCGTAACAGTTTTTTTTGGGAGTGGTGTTTTTGTAATTAGGTGTTTTTTTTTTATTTGGCCTCTTTCCTCTATAGGAAGAAAAAAAAATAAGAAAACTAAAAATTCACAAAGAAAAAAAAAACACCACTAAAAAAACGGCAGCGCATTATTTCTGTGTAAAGCGATCTTACACGCCAGTATATAATGTGCGCGATTTTAAATCTAGGAAGGCAAGACTTATAGGAAAAATCCACTGCCTCTTCATGTATATGTAGTTTAGTTACAGAATTATTATTATAAAGGAATTTATTGTCCTCTATCTGCAGAGAAATAACCGAATATAATTTATTCCAAATCTCTCTAACATATGTAAATCTTTATGCTGGAAATTTGAGGTGGCTGCTTGACGTTGCACTTAGTATTAGGCTCTGGGTTGTGCAGGATCATTACAGCAGACTTGTACCTATGACACTGGCTGACCTGTCTTCAGCTGCCAAGCGCACGTGACATCAGTGTTGGTCCAATGTCCATATGTGCCCGCATTTCTAAGAAAAATTGTGTTTTAATAAATGCAAATGAGCCTCTAGGAGCCTACACCTTGAGGCTCTGCTTTCTCTGCAGCTGCCACGTCCTTTGCACTTTGACAGGACCAGGCAGTGAAAACATGATCACACCTGGCCCTGTCAACCAAAGTGGAGAAGGTGCAGCAGTTGCAGAGAGAGCAGAGCCTCTAGGAGTAACGGTAACGCCCCCGTTGCTCCAAGAGGCTCATTTGAATATATTAAACCATAATTTTTCTCAGCATTGTGGGCACATAAACACAAATGCCTTCAGCTGCCAAGCTCACATGTAACAGGTCAGACAGTGTCATAGGTACAAACCTGCTGACAGATGCCCTAGGGAGTGCTACATGTTGCTGTATGGTATCTATTCCAGTGCTGGTACTCTCATTCTTGGTGGGTATGCTTGAAGGGATCAATGCTGAGAACACCATATCTTCAGTCTACATTGACATACTGAAATAAGTCATATTGTGGGGTAACCCAGTATATAGCTGACGTGTTTTTTTTTTTTTTTTTCCTCTGAACCAAATATTGATGATGAGCGAATCAATTGAAGTTCGGCCACCACAAATAGTGGTAGTAGTACTACAGGGGAGATGAGTTCTTTCATGACCCCTGGGTGGAGACTCAAGCTGATCGTAGATCACTTCAGTTCCATCATGTGGATGATAATGTGTGGACAGGATCAGAAACTATAGTGTTGTAGATGTAGGATCTTTCTTTTCATAACCTGGTATTTTTGCGAGTCTGAGGCATATGTGGCTCATAAGCTGCATGCGCCATACGTTTTAGTTTTTTTTGCAGGATGCCTCTATATGAAAGTGTGGTGGCCAAAAGAACAATCTGTGCATCCAGAGCTTTCCTGATGCATTCCGTACATGTTACAAATAACAGTGTGTTTATAGCCTAATCTTCAATATTGCTAGGTGTCAGTGGACGCACAGCTCATCCAAGTATTATATGCATCCAATGCACTTCATTTCTGTGATCGACAAGCAATAGGGTTGTACAGCACTAGAAAAACATGGCTTCTTTTTTCCAAGCACAGCGCGACACCTGTCCACAGGTGGTATCTCTGCTCTGTCTTTGTAATCCAAAAAACAAAGTGAGCACATCCTAATGCGTAGGTGTGCAATGCCATGGCTGAAAATACAAAATCAAACACAATGCAACAGCACTCTGCCAACACAGAATATATGAACTAATGCTATACTCACTATTTGAATGAATGTAAGATACTTGGCAAATATATTTTGATGAAAATAATTTGTGCCCATCCACCTCGGCAAGGTGATCTTTTGGATGGGAATCTATGCTAAATGTGGTCTCTTTTGGCACCAACCGGCCTCCATACGGAACCCACTCTGTATAATACGTCTACTGGTAGAAGCAGACCTTCAAGGAATAAAGGGAAAGCAGGCTTAAGCTCTATATTACACTAATTTAAAATCAGCCTGTGGGAAAGATGGGTTAGTCAGGACTGCGAGACCAACCTGGAGACAGCCACACTGCAAAGACAAAAAACAATAAGCACATCCAGAGGTCACCTTGCCATGGTGGATGGGCACAAAAGATTCTGTAACACATTGGCTAAGAACCTCGCGTTTATTCATATAGTAAGTATAGCATTAGTTCATATATTCTGTGTTCGCACAGTGCTGTTGCATTGTGTTTTTGTTTGATAATCCTGTATACCCCCTTTAATATTAAAGAAGCACTCCTGGAGTTTTTTCTTTTCCTATTTAGTGCAGGATAGGCCATTATTGAAGAAAAAGATGGAGGCTCTTGTGTATGCCTGTTTTATTTGATGTACAATTTGTGGTCTCCCCTTAGATATGGTTTGACCTCTTTCACACGACAGAACCATTCATTTCAATGGTTCCGCCAAAAAAACTGAATGTACTCAGTATTTCTGTTTTTACGTTCCGTTAAAAGATAGAACATGTCCGCAAATCACGTTCCGTGGCTCCATTCAAGTCAATAGGTCAGCAAAAAAAAAAACAGAACACATACGGAATGTACACTGTATGTCTTTCGTATCCGATCCGTTTTTGCGGAACCATCTATTGAAAATTGTATGCCCAGCCCAATTTCTTCTATGTAATTACTGTATATACTATACGGAAACAAAAAAACGGATCCGTAAAAAACTGAAAAAGCCATACGGTCGTGTGCAGGAGGCCTTTTCCTAATAAATCCTACATTTCCCATTATGCCTGGCTTTGCAGAGACATAGTGGGTGTAATCTCACCACACCACTCTGCGACTGATCATTGACACAGCTGCGGTCCCCTCACACTGCAGGGTGTCCATGTTCTCCTATGTCAGTGGTGGCAAACCAATGGCACAGGTGCCAGAGGTGGCACTCGGCTCTGTGGGAACCTGTGCCCTGGAAAAAGGCTATGGTGTACCAATATGCCTTAGACTTTTCCTGCCACTAATCAGTGCAGGCCGCACTATGAACGGCACAGGCAGCGCACTGAATGCAGGCAGGCTATTATAGCTAAATGATAAAGTACATGGAAGATATACTATATTGGACTATAGTTTTCAGGTTAAATTGCCGTGTTGGCACTTTGCGATAAATAAGGGGGTTTTGGGTTGCAGTTTGGGAACTCAGTCTCTAAAAGGTTTGCCATCACTGTCCTATGTGATTCAGCTTGAGCCTGTCAGGAGACAGGGAGACCAGTGTGAAGCTACATCCCATAGAACTGTACTGGAGAGTCGGCACACACAGATAGTACAGGCTTGTTCATAAAACTGCAGTTAATCACTGTATACCAGGCATGTCCAAACTGTGGCCCTCCAGCTGTTGCAAAACTGCAACTCCCTGCATGCCTGGATAGCTTACAGCTATTAGGGCATCCTGGAAGTTGTAGTTTTGCAACAGCTGGCGAGACGCAGTTTGGACATGCCTGCTGTATACACACCTACTATCGGCGGCGGACTGGGAAATTAAAGTGGCCCTGGAAAAAGGGGGAGAGACAGAGATCCTGTTAACACATTAGAGCAAGATATCAGACTTAGGCTTATTGCACACACCCGTATGGCTGTTTCAGTATTCTGCGGTCCGCAAAAAACAGATCCGCGAAAAATACGTTTGACATCTGTGTGCATTCAGTTTTTTGCGGAACGGAACATCTGGCCCCTAATAGAACAGTACTATCCTTGTCCGTTATGCGGACAATAATAGGACATGTTCCATCTTGAAACGGTACAAGAGTACATTCCGTTGTTTTTTTTTTTTTTTGTGGACCCATTGAATTTAATGGTTCTGTATGCGGAACGTAAACTGAAAAAAACGTGTGCAAGAGGCCTTAGAATCACATGACCAGGTTCCCATAATGAAAGGGTTCAAAATGTATTAATGAAGCAGAGTTAGGATATAACAAATTATACTTCTAGAATACTGGAGGTGAGTTAGTAATATATGAAGGAAAAATAAAATAAAACCCTGAGTGCTTCTTTAAAATCCTATGTTTGTATTGTCTGTTATAGCTTCAGTATTACCTTTTTATATACATAATTTTATGTCCAGTATATCAGTGGAAGAAATGTGCACTTTAAAGAGGACCTTTCACTAGTTTAAAAACTACCGGTAACTATATCAGTGGGCAGAGCGGCGCCCAGGGGTCCCCCTGCACTTACTAGTATGTCTGGGCGCCGCTCCGGTGTCTGCAGCTCCCTCTGTTGTACTGGGCGGAGTTTTTGTATTAGGGTTGTCCCTTGCTGCAGCGCTGGCCAATCGCAGCGCCGCTCTGCCCACTGATATAGTTAGTTTTAAACTAGTGAAAGGTCCTCTTTAAAGGGTGTTTATACTTTATCAACTTTTTTTTTTTTTTATTGCTCTGAAATGATATATGGTATATAAAATATCTTACATAGGAGCTATGTACACAACTGTGTCTCCATGGTTACACTAGAACTGTGTAGTCTGCTTCTGCAGTCCTACTACTCTCTTCCATCTTGATAAAATACGGAGCTGGCTGTAGGATCAGACTACACCCGGGGTTTGATGTGTAGTCTGTCACCATGCAGAGACAGCTTGCACAGGGCTGTATTCACCAAACCATAGGAAATGTTTAACCAAATTTAATCGCAAGTTGCTTCTTTTTATATTAGAGCGATAAAAATGATTGCAAAAGTATACATGCCCTTTCATCCTATTATAATATATTATACTTGTATAAAAGTATTCGCTGGAACCTGTTTTCCAAAGGGGTTGTCCGGAATTTTGATATTGCTGGCGCATCCTCAGTATTTCAGATGCGACACCCAGCTGATCAGCTGTTACCTTGTAGATTCAGAACTCCATAGCTCCATCCATTGTGTAGTGGACGTAGCTGGTCACTGCAGCACTGCTCCCATTTACCTCAGCGGGGGTAGTGCTGCAGTTACCAGCTCTATTCACTACATGATGGCTGGAGCTCTGTATTTCCAGAACTACAAGGTAACAGCGCATCCGTGGGGTGTCGGACTGCCGCTGGTCTGATCCTGAAAATAGGCCATTAAAATCCTGGACAATCCCTTTAATGATAATGGTAGCTCTTGGAGTAGTGGCTGCTAAAATATATATATTAAAACATAAAAAACTACCATGAATTGTGCCTTATAAAACTGATAAGAGAGAAAAAGTATCAAAGACACTAAGAGGAACATTTTTCATTTTTTCCTGTTTTCTGGCGTAAAAAAATCCGCCCAAACCCAGTGACTGCAACATTTTAAACGCCACTGCAGCAATATTTTGTCTGAAGTGCTGTTCCTATGCCGCCTTCGTCACTTTTCCGAAAAGGCGGCAGGGAGGGGACACATTTATCTTCATTTACACCAGATTTCTGGCGATGATTAAGACAGAAATGTACGGTAGCCTGTTTAGGCGCACGGACTGCTGGAGGATGAGCATAACTTATGACAAGGCCTCATTATAAATTAGGTGCATCCTCCGGCAACACAAGGGGCATCATAGACCAGCATAAAAACGAGTAATTCAGTGTTAGGTTGGCATTTCCAGTATTGTAACCTCTTTACCTCTCACTGAATAGTGGCAAGTACTGCCTTCACACCTAGTGCCCATAGTGACACTGACCCAAACAAGAAAATGCAGTGGCTCAAAATAGGACTGTGTGAACGTGCCTTTCAGTGATGGTCAGTTCGCAGTGTTCGCCAGCGACCACATGCGGGCTGCCATCTTTAGTAAGGTAGACTCACCCGTCCGGCGATGCACAGGTAAGCCCTTACCTGTGCCTGTCTGAAATCAAAATGTAGTCACCGGGAGCAGGCAGTTTCCGAGAGCAGCCCGATGAAGGCCCCAGCGGCTGTTCTCGGAACTGCCTGCTCCCGGTGACTGTATTTGATTTCAGACCGGCTCCCGGCACAGCTAAGGGCTTACCTGTGCATCGCCGGACGGATGAGTCTACCTTACTAAAGATGGCAGCCCGCATGTGTTCGCTGGCGAACTGACCATCACCGGTGCCTTTATCCCGTGAAGTCATACCTCAATTCAATAACCTGTGCCTTGAATTTACTGTCACCCTCCAGTCCCTGGGGACTGTAAGAGAAGCCCCTTGGCTCTCAGCATTTTTCCTACATTATAACATTCAACAGGAGTTATAGAAATTTTTGCCACTGAAAAAAAAAATTCGGACCTCAGCATGGCCTGATGTGCAGGATTGGCATGTGACCACTGATGGCCCAGCGGTCACATGACACTCCTGAAATGTCACCGTTGAGACCACCCACTGGCCAGAAATAGTGATGTGCATGTAGACAGCACGGCACACTTCCAGTATGGTGGGGGCTGTAAGCTGAAGCACTGAAATCAAGGCACTCTGACCAGGGGAGGAGGTTTTTTTTAAATTTTATTTACAGCATATCCTGCAATATTTTTTTTTAGGTCTTAAAGGACCCCAATAATATATTCCTAGCACTTGCCAGGGAGGACACCAAGAACAAGACCTAGTTTTTAGTGTATTACAGACTGGTAGGCACCACAATACAATGTAAGCCTTATGGTCATATGTATGACACTTAAGAAAATAATGGAGACTGTGATGGCATATGGAGTCCGCACAGGTTTATGTAACCCGTTGGAGAGGTGAATGGATGAGTCAGAACTAATTCTAGGCTTTTATTATTGATGGGCTATCCTCCGGACAGACCATCAGTATCTGACCACTGGGGGGCCGACACCTCGCTGATTAGCCGCTCTGGCACAGGAAGGTGATGCCAAAACTTACACACTGTGTAGTGGATGGAGCTGGTTACTGTAATGCTGCTCCCATTGAAGTGGATGATCAGCGCAGGTGGGAATTCAGACCTCTATCGATCATATATTGATGCCCTATTCTATGCATAGGCCTTCAAAAATCAAAATCTTGGAATACCCATTTAAAGGGGTATTCCGGTTATATTAAACGTCATGTACACCTTTTTGGAGGCAATTTTTGTTTGATTGTATTTTTTACAAATTTTGGGCTAAAAATCATATTTTCATTTGGCCTTTATTAAAAATATTGAGCTGTTCTGTCACAAAGGGTTAACTGTTTTTCTAGCTGTGTGACTGGTACTTTCACTTTGTGCCTAATAAACCTCATCTCTAAACTACTGACAGGTCAAACACTCATTTAAGCCACATTCTTATCAGTAACATAAGAACTGAGCTATAATGAGGGTTTATAATGTGAGAAAGCAGAGATAAGGAGACAGTCTGCTGCCTAGATGACTGAAAAGAAAGAGAATCCAGAGGCAGCTTAGTAGAGCATCTCAGCTCTGTACACAAAAAAGGATTCCATATTTTTACTAAAGACCAATTGGAAAAAAAATTTTTTTAGCTCAAAATAAGTACAATGGCCTTTTTAAGTTATCCCCTATCAACAAGATG
This sequence comes from Bufo gargarizans, assembly GCF_014858855.1. Lineage (NCBI taxonomy): Eukaryota > Metazoa > Chordata > Amphibia > Anura > Bufonidae > Bufo > Bufo gargarizans. The sequence continues at coordinate 168,332,307 of NC_058087.1, forward strand.
GGGGATAACCATTTAGATTAGTGGGGGTCCTAACGCTGGGACCGCCACCGATCATGAGGACTCTGTACCCTTTTGCAGCCCCCTGAAATGAATTGAGTACAGTGCTCGGCTATCTCCAGAATTCCCATAGAAATGAGTGGAGCGGCCACACGTGTGCCCGACTGGCTGCTTCGTTCATTGCAGGGGTGCGGGCCCCCTGTTCTTGTGATTGGTGAGGGTCACAGTGTAGGATCCCCCACAAATCTAATAGTTTTCCCCTATCCTGTGGCTAATTGAACTGGAATGCCTGTGGGCATGAGTGGTGCTGTTTGGGGGGGGGGGGGCCCAATCCTGAATAAACCCTTTGTCTTTGTGGATGTTGTAAGTTGTTCATTTTTGTATTCTGAAGGAAGAAAAATGCACAATGAGAGAAAAAAAATATTATATTCTATTATCAGGGACTATAGATATATAAAATATGAATCATGCATATTGTATTTTACAGAGAATTTTTATACCAGATCTATGTGCCTTATTATGAAGAAAAAAATCTAGTGTTAGCAGAAGGACTCTGGGAGAGATTATTACGGCCCGGGATGTTCTTCTTCACATTATAAGTATTTTCACAAGCGGCAGACAACCTGCTGACGGCTGCACTATTTTTCTTGCGTTCGCTAAATTCAGTTTGGCTGTTACATTCCAAAGAAAGAGGGAGAAAATATAAAACTGCCGGACCTATATAAGCTAATGAAATATTCATGTATATAAAAAGAAATGCATATATAAAGTATGTTTAATAAAATATGAAAGTTCTTCACTGGTTTGTGGATTTTTATTTATTTTTGTCTTTAAAGGGAACCAGTCATCAACGTTATGTTGCCCTTACTAATGGCAGAATAAAGTAGAGACAGGTGAGTTGATTTCAGTGGTCTGTCATTTATAAGTAAAGTGGTTGCTGAGAACTAACATCACAATCATTGCAGACTGGGCCTGAAAGAGTCCCGGCCACCTGAGAAGAGTCCTGGTTATACATGAATTCCTGCTCCCCCCCACCTGCTGATGGCTGACAGTCTTCTACCTAGTTTTCTCCCTTTCTCTCTAGAAGAGAACTGCCAATCATCAGCAGATGGGTGAGAGGGCAAGAGATTCTGAATAACCAGGACTCTTGTCAGGTAGATGTGACTCTTTTCCAGGCCTGGGCTGTAATGATTATGATGCTGGTTCTCGGCAACCACTTACTTTTAGCTCATGAGTGACACACCGCTGACATCAGCATTTCTCTCACCAATTTATGCTGCCCTCAGTGAGGTCAGCATAAAGTTGATGACAGGTTCCCTTTAAAAGGCATCTGTCAGCAGATCTGTACCTATGATACTGGCTGACCTGTTACATGTGCGCTTGGCAGCTGAAGGCATCTGTGTTGGTCCCATGTCCATATGTGCCCGCATTGCTGAAAAAAGTGTTAATATATGCAAATGAGTCTCTAGGAGCAACGGAGGCGTTGCCGTTATAGAGGCTCATTTGAATATATTAAAACCATTTTTTTCAGCAATGCGGGCACATATGGACATGGGACCAACACAGCTGCCAAGTGCACATGTAACAGGTCAGCCAGTTTCATGGGTACAAAACTGCTGACATGCCATTTAATTTTATATAGGTATCTGTTCAGTGGGGGTCTGACTGCTGGGACCTCCAGCAATCACAAGTATAAGGTTCTGTTCTCAGTTACTCTTCTGCAGTCAAACAGAGCAGCAGTGCACATGTGTGACCACCACTCCATTCACTCAAGAAACACTTTGAAACATGCTGGACGATACATTCTTTTGGTCTGGACAAGTGATGCATCAAAGGGGTTCTCTGCTTTGGACAGTTCCTACTAGTTAGAAGGATCCCTTGACAATAAGGTGATCACAAGTGCTGAGACCTCCAGCAATCAGGTTACATGGTGCTCATTCATATCAATGTGTTGCCGTGTAATACAGAACAAGTCCTCCAGAGCACGAGACTCTTCATAACTCCTCGTCTCCATTAGTTAAAAATCCTGGAAAGTTTACCCCTCTAATAATACACTACTGAGGCATATTAAAATTGTTTGTCTAAGCTAGAGACCCCTTTAAATATATTAGTTAATACTATACGATGTAGTACTAAATGGATGATCGAAATTGGTTGTTTCTGCAAACTAAAATAACTGAATAATTCCTGATTTTTCCGCTGAAATGGCCCATTTCTCCTGCACATATTTTGGATCTGTGTCATATGGATGCCTCATAGGGAGATCACACTGTAAATTCACCTATATTGGGGTTATGACTTCCTCTATTGGATGCCAAATCATGAAGGCACCAAGAGTAGCGTCAAATAGACCTGTAGCTCCCCATGCAGGGTCTGCCATACTGTGCTGCATGTCATTTGCACTTGTCTGGCTTACCTTGGAGCAACGCTTTCATCCCATAATGGATGGTCACACATCCCATTAATCTTTCTGGGGAGATTGATACCTCTGTACATACAAAGTCCGATGAGACTGCTTTTTTTTTTTTTTATTGGTCTGCTTACTTGCCAACAGGCCCAATTTTTGATGGTGCAAAGTTTATGCAAACTATGCCCCAAAGTAGGAGTTTTGGTGGTGGACGTTCTCAAGGTGGGGCTTAAAAGGATTTTCCAGGATGGTCTATCCTCAGACTAGACCAGTATGTGATCAGACACCCCTCATTGATTAGGTAGTGGACAGGGCTGGTTACTGCAGTGCTGCTCTTTTTAAAGTGAATGGGGGCAGCGCTCCGGTAACCAGCTTCATCCAATGGAAGACGCTACGGCAGGCCAGCAGATTAGTGGGGGTTCAGGGTGTCGGACCACCGATCAGATATTGATGGTCTATCCACAGGATAGGCTGTGGTGAAACTATGACTCCCAGCATGCTCCATTCATTTCTGTGGAGTCCTGAGAACAGCCAAGCAAGTGTGCATCTTGGGGGTTGTAGTTTTACCACAGCTGGAGTGCGGGAGGTTAGCCATCAAAATAAAAGTACTGGAAAGCCCCTTTAAATGTCCAGAGATTGGTGATTTCCACTTTGGTTGAGTATTAAGTCTGTCATAAAGGAACTCTGTACTGCTCCACTATATAAGTAAGACCCCCCCATACTTGTATGGGTGCCATATTCCAGTTCCATACCGTTTAATGAAGAACTTGAGACAAATGAAAAGAACCTTAGTAGATAATGATCCCCATCAGTTTATTGTAGCCAACCATAAACCGGTAGACACACTAAGGCTACTTTCACACTTGCGTTCAGAGCGGATCCGTCTGCATTATAATGTTAAAAAATGTCTAAGTGTGAAAGTAGCCTCAGGCGGATCCGTCCAGACTTTCAATGTAAAGTCAATGGGGGACGGATCCGTTTGAAGATTGAGCCATAGTGTGTCATCTTCAAACGGATCCGTCCCCATTGACTTTCATTGTAAGTCTGGACGGATCCGCACGGCCAGGCAGACACCCGAACGCTGCAAGCAGCGTTCAGGTGTCCGCCTGCTGAGCGGAGCGGAGGCTGAACGCTGCCAGACTGATTCATTCTGAGCGGATCCGCATCCACTCAGAATGCATTAGGGCAGTACGGATAGTGTGAAAGTAGCCTAATAAGCGTATAGAGGAATTGTAGGAACAAACCATAAAAATAAACTGTTCCAAGATTGCAATAATCAGATATGACTGAAAACTTAAAGGAGATCTCCAGGACTACAAAAAGATGGCTGCTTTCTTCCAAAAACCGCACCACACGTGTTCTCAGGTTGTATGTGACATTACAGCTTAGCCAAATTCACTTCGACACCGGACATACCCCATGGACAAGTGTGTTGCTGTTTTTGGGAAAAAGCAGCCATCTTTTTGTAGGCCTTGAGAACCTCTTTAAAAGGGGTATTCCAGTTATAGCAAGTTATCCCCTATCTATTAAATTGGTGGGGGTCCGACTGCTGGGACCTTATACACCATAGGTCTCCCCAAAAACAAACTGAGCGGCAAGCATGCCCACTGTCACTCCATCTCTAGGGTTGTTCTGGAGATAGCCGAGCACTGTACTCCCATATCTCCCAGCGTGACCAGAGCCACTGTGGGAATCATACCTTACTTGATACCACAGTTGCTCCCCCCGGGGTCTTCCGGTTTGACGTGTCATGCTGCAGCCAATGACTGGCTGCAGTGGTAACGTGTCACTTGAGCGTCACATGACACGTCACTGCTGCGGCCACGTGATCAAATTGGATGTTGACACGGAGAGACCTGTGGCGTCGGAGGGGAAGCAATGGAGTCAGAATCTTGCAGCGGCGATCAGGTAAGTATGATTGCCACCGTGGGTCCGGACATGCTGGGAAGTCTGCAGAAAAGGTCCCCAGGGGTGTACAACCCCTTTAAGATATATCAAAACTGGTGTAAAGGATAAGATAGGAGAGCAACCAATCCATCTCACCCACCCATCTGGGGCGATCTAGTAAAGTGCACTACCTGCTACTGCGGATAAACCGCATAATATTAAAAACATTCAAAATAAAAACCGTCTCCAGAGACTGCACCAGGCTAAGGTGGTGTCACACAAGTGCAATATGGGCACAAATCTAGTCTGTCTAATAACCTGAACAAAAATTGTTTTAGTTGGTAAATCTGGGCATGAGAGCCCTGCCCCAGGAATGCCCACTTATGGGTGAGGCTTACGCAAGCCCCACCCATTTTCAGCCCAATACAGCCTGAATTTGCTGGGGACTGTCTCTGGAAATTGGGGACAGTTCCTGTAAATTCGGGATTGTTGGCAACCATGATAATGCGCCCAAGTAACCGCAGCCTAACCGTGCAATAGAAAAGACCTACAATAAACTTCTCCGCCAGACACTTCGGCACGTTCCTCCTCAAACGTCTTCTACTTCTTCCAGCGTATAGTCCAGAATTTTATCATGTCCCTCGAACTTGAAGTAGGCCTGGAATTTCTTCTTCTGCAACAACAGGGGCAACCACAAGTAGTCATCCGGCCACATGCCATCATAAGGGATCTCGTCTAGCGCAAACCACTCGGGACGCATTTCTGAAAACGCAAGACGTAATAAAAGAGGTTTATGAAGTTACCAGCGCCACTCTTGCCCGTAGGCTGTGTCTGGTACTGCAGTTCGGCCTGATCAACAGAAACCCAATAGGAATGTTGTCAGGAGCAGTCAGAGAAGGAGCGACCCTACAAGGCTGACCTTCTGTATTATGTGTGCATGAAAGAGTCCCGAAAATCTCACCTTCGCTTTCAGTCGGTTCCCCTTTAAACACATCTGCACGGAAGACGTGGACATCCAACAGCTCCGTGCTACCGACAAACTCAAATTTTATGTTTCCGATTTTCTGGAGGGTTTCGGTTGTCAGGCCACTCTCTTCCCAGAGTTCCCTGCAAGAAGAAACAGATTGAGATAAACAACTATAATGGCCGCATTTCCAATGGACGGCTATCGGTCTGCTCCGATGTAATACAATCCCCCCCATATATATGGTATGACCGCGTCTGTAATAGGCCACACTTTACAAAGGGCTGTCCTATCTGGAATACTCATCTCCATATAACTAATTAGGCCACGCGGTCATCATAGATGAGGGTCGGTCCCTTCTAGTCCCCAGAGCTGCAGCTCCACCGCCTCGTCCGGCCATAGACTACAAGGTCCCCGATTCATTTTATTACAGGTCGGTAAGTTGACCCTGTTCCAGATCTTACGGTCACCTTTTTGCAGCTTCCTCGATGCTTTCTCCCGGCTGTACTTTACCACCAAACCCATTCCACAGGCCGACACCAAAGCCACGTTTCTTCATGCCCAGCAAAATTCTCTGCGGCTGGACCACCAACACCAGGGTGAGCAGCTTAGATGTGAACATGGCTTCTCCTGCGACACGGACGGAAAAGAGAGATTTTATACATGAGACGACGCTGTGCACCTCATCATCTCAGGCGATTTACAAGGGCGCTAATAGAATAATTATATATATTTATAGACTCACCGCCCCGAACCATCTCCATGCCAGTGCTGCCGCTTTATACTCCCTAAATGTCTGTATACAGCATACAGCATGTGACCGATGCAGCCAATTGCTGGCCTCATTGATCTCATGCCATAGACCGATGAATGGCTGCAGCGGTCACATGTGGTATACAGGCACGTCATGGCTGCAGAGTGAGTGTGTGTGTATATAATATCCGTATTTTTTGCTTTATAAGACGCACTTTCCCCCCCCCCATAAATGGGGGGAAAATGGCCGTGTCTTATAAAGCGGATACTTCGCTGGCTGCTATGCTGCACAGGGCGGCCAGCGAAGTATCAGTGTGGAGGGAGGAGGCGGGGACACTCATGGCGGGGCCCGGTGCAGTGACTCTACTCTAATACACCGGGCCCCGCAACTGTTAAATACATTCAATCCGATCTATATCTAAATGTATACGCACTGTTCGGTACTTACTGTAGTACCGTAAGTATAGCATTAAGACGGCGCAGACCGCCAGCTCCCTCTGTCATGCGCCGCCTGCCTGTTCATTCATAAAGTGAGATAAGCAGGCAGGCGGCGCATGACAGAGGGAGCTGGGGCAGGCGGCGCATGACAGAGGGAGCTGGGGCAGGCGGCGCATGACAGAGGGAGCTGGGGCAGGCGGCGCATGACAGAGGGAGCTGGGGCAGGCGGCGCATGACAGAGGGAGCTGGGGCAGGCGGCGCATGACAGAGGGAGCTGGGGCAGGCGGCGCATGACAGAGGGAGCTGGGGCAGGCGGCGCATGACAGAGGGAGCTGGGGCAGGCGGCGCATGACAGAGGGAGCTGGGGCAGGCGGCGCATGACAGAGGGAGCTGGGGCAGGCGGCGCATGACAGAGGGAGCTGGGGCAGGCGGCGCATGACAGAGGGAGCTGGGGCAGGCGGCGCATGACAGAGGAAGCTGCCGGTCTGCGCCGTCTTAATGCTATACTTACGGTACTACAGTAAGTACCGAACAGTGCGTATACATTTAGATATAGATCGGATTGAATGTATTTAACAGTTGCGGGGCCTGGTGTATTAGAGTAGAGTCACTGCACCGAGCCCCGCCATGAGTGTCTCCGCCTCCTCCCTCCACACTGATGGGGATCTGTAGATGACATGTGCGTCATCCACAGGTCCCCCATAACAGTGCGTCATCCACAGGTCCCCCATAACAGTGCGTCATCCACAGGTCCCCCATAACAGTGCGTCATCCACAGGTCCCCCATAACAGTGCGTCATCCACAGGTCCCCCATAACAGTGCGTCATCCACAGGTCCCCCATAACAGTGCGTCATCCACAGGTCCCCCATAACAGTGCGTCATCCACAGGTCCCCCATAACAGTGCGTCATCCACAGGTCCCCCATAACAGTGCGTCATCCACAGGTCCCCATAACAGTGCGTCATCCACAGGTCCCCCATAACAGTGCGTCATCCACAGGTCCCCCATAACAGTGCGTCATCCACAGATCCCCCATAACAGTGCGTCCTCCACAGATCCCCCATAACAGTGCGTCCTCCACAGATCCCCCATAACAGTGCGTCCTCCACAGATCCCCCATAACAGTGCGTCATCCACAGATCCCCCATAACAGTGCGTCATCCACAGATCCCCCATAACAGTGCGTCATCCACAGATCCCCCATAACAGTGCGTCATCCACAGGTCCCCCATAACAGTGCGTCATCCACAGGTCCCCCATAACAGTGCGTCATCCACAGATCACCATTAGTTCAAAACCTACCAAAAGCTCACCTTTTGGTTCAAAATATTTTTTTCTTATTTTCCTCCTCAAAAACCTAGGTGCGTCTTATAAAGCGAAAAATACGGTAGATCTATCAGACATGTGACTACACTGCCTATAAAGTTTGTTCTAACCTGCTGGTGTATACACACACAACAACCAGTCAGACTTCCCCCACCCCCCCACATCCCACATGCAGGTCTCTGCCCCCCGACGTGGACAGTTACCTCTTGCAGGCTCTTCTACACAGACCAGCTCAGTCCCTGCCGGTGACGCGTTATACTGCCCTACCTCGTGAGATTTCCCTACCCTCTGACTTCCTGTCGCATGAGCGATGACGTCGGGGGGCGTGTCTCACTTTTCTCCATCTGCGCATGCCCAAAAGGACACTCTAGTGAAAATCTCAAGGCTGAACTTAGCAGCACGCCGGGAACCTGCGCATGCGTCTGGGAGCCGAGACGCGCCTGCGCAATGTGATGGTAGGGAAAAATTACGTCCCAGTGCGCAAGCGCCGAGGGTAAGCATGAATATCCATGCCAAAAGCACTTTTAACCCTTTGCAGGAGCTATTCTCATATTGGTTCTTGACTGATTGTCCTCCTATATATAGGTTCTATTATATAGGGGGTCTGTCTGCACAGTATATGGGGGGGGTCTGTCTGCACAGTATATTTGGGGGGCTGTCTGCACAGTATATTTGGGGGGCTGTCTGCACAGTATATTTGGGGGGCTGTCTGCACAGTATATAGGGGGCTGTCTGCACATTAAATGGGGGGGCTGTCTGCGCAGTATATGGGGGGCTGTGTGCGCAGTATATGGGGGGGCTGTGTGCGCAGTATATGGGGGGGCTGTGTGCGCAGTATATGGGGGGCTGTCTGCGCAGTGTATGGGGGGGCTGTCTGCGCAGTGTATTGGGGGGCTGTCTGCGCAGTGTATTGGGGGGCTGTCTGCGCAGTGTATTGGGGGGCTGTCGCACAGTATATGGGGGGGATGTCGCACAGTATATGGGGGGGCTGTCTGCGCAGTATATGGGGGGGCTGTCTGCGCATTAAATGGGGGGCTGTCTGCGCAGTATATGGGGGGGCTGTGTGCGCAGTATATGGGGGGCTGTCTGTGCAGTATATGGGGGGGTGTCTGCTCATTATATAGGGAGGTCTGTGCAGTATATGGGGGGGGGGCTGTCTGTGCAGTATATGGGGGGGCTGTCTGTGCGGTACGGTATATTGGGGGATGTATGTGCAGCATATTTGGGGGGGGCAGTGTATTATATTTGTGGCCTGTGTGTTAGATGTGTACAACCCTATTTTAACAAAAAAATAATAAAAATTCCCTATATCTCCTATGCCATGGCATGTTTTTTGCTACGAAACTGCAGTCATCTCGTCACTTGGAGAAGGATGAGAAGCGGCCCCCATCCAGAAGGACACACCTGCCACCAAATCCGTCTCTCACTGGATTCTGTAATCCCCGTCTGCTGTGTATATGTGCACCGTCCGTCTGCTGCACTGCGTCTGTTCTGCCATTTGCTCTAACTATTTTAATAAAAAAAAATTGTGTCACAACTCTGACCAGCATGTTCTCCTATGGAACACAAAGTACCTGAAGTGGTAAGAAGAAGCCCATGTGTGAGGCCCGCGCCCTGGCGGGAGCATTGAAGGGGCATCTGACAGGTGACGAGCTGCTCCTGTGTACTGTGATCACCGCGAGTTCAGAGGTCGGCACCCATAGGCTGTCCACATGCTGTGAATTACATCTCCCATCATGCTGGTAAAGTATTATGGGAGGTGTAGTCCAAAACATCTGGAATACCAAATGCGTATGAATGAAAAGCATGGTGTGTGACTGGTCAGTAACAAGGGTTGAAGCCTTGACGTGGCGTTACTGCTCACATGTGTATCCATGTGCCAATTCAACCAATGTGAGTGACTGTAATTAATACTGATTAGGTAACTATAAATACTGTGACAATGGAGAATTAAACGACTGTATCTCCTACACACCGCTTACACTGTGACCGTATCTCCTACACACCGCTTACACCGTGACCGTGTCTCCTACACACCGCTTACACCGTGACCGTATCTCCTACACACCGCTTACACCGTGACCGTATCTCCTACACACGCTTACACCGTGACCGTATCTCCTACACACAGCTTACACTGTGACCGTATCTCCTACACACCGCTTACACCGTGACCGTATCTCCTACACACTGCTTACACTGTGACCGTATCTCCTACACACCGCTTACACCGTGACTGTATCTCCTACACACCGCTTACACTGTGACCGTATCTCCTACACACCGCTTACACTGTCACCGTATCTCCTACACACTGCTTACACCGTGACCGTATCTCCTACAAACTGCTTACACCGTGACCGTATCTCCTACACACTGCTTACACTGTGACCGTATCTCCTACACACTGCTTACACCGTGACCGTATCTCCTACACACTGCTTACACGTGACCGTATCTCCTACACACCGCTTACACCGTGACCTGTATCTCCTACACACCGCTTACACCTGTGACCGTATCTCCTACACACCGCTTACACCTGTGACCGTATCTCCTACACACTGCTTACACCGTGACCGTATCTCCTACACACTGCTTACACCGTGACCGTATCTCCTACACACTGCTTACACTGTGACCGTATCTCCTACACACTGCTTACACCTGTGACCGTATCTCCTACACACTGCTTACACCGTGACCGTATCTCCTACACACTGCTTACACCGTGACCGTATCTCCTACACACTGCTTACACTGTGACCGTATCTCCTACACACTGCTTACACCTGTGACCGTATCTCCTACACACTGCTTACACCGTGACCGTATCTCCTACACACTGCTTACACTGTGACCGTATCTCCTACACACTGCTTACACCGTGACCGTATCTCCTACACACTGCTTACACCGTGACTGTATCTCCTACACACTGCTTACACTGTGACCGTATCTCCTACAACTGCTTACACCGTGACCGTATCTCCTACACACTGCTTACACCGTGACCGTATCTCCTACACACTGCTTACACCTGTGACCGTATCTCCTACACACTGCTTACACCGTGACCGTATCTCCTACACACCGCTTACACCGTGACCGTATCTCCTACACACCGCTTACACTGTGACCGTATCTCCTACACACCGCTTACACTGTGACCGTATCTCCTACACACTGCTTACACTGTGACCGTATCTCCTACACACTGCTTACACTGTGACCGTATCTCCTACACACTGCTTACACCGTGACCGTATCTCCTACACACTGCTTACACTGTGACCGTATCACCTACACACTGCTTACACGGCCATAGAGGGACATATGTTCTGACCTTTCTGAGACCTGGGGGGATTTAAATGCGGTGTCTCAGAAGATATGTTGTAAGAACAGCAATTTTTTTTTTAAACATTCATATTGTTCTTAACCTTACATCATGTTATGTTTTTTTTTCCCAACATTTAAACAGGTTACACAACGCGTTGCTGATCTATCCAGGACGGCTTCAGGATGGACTATAAGAAGGAGGTTCAGTCCCGATTGGGTCCGGCGCAACCTCAGGGAGTACATATATAGCGGCCTTGGTTTACGACGACGCACAATGGCACAAAGAAGGTAAATTATATATATTTTTTAAAGAAATGTAAATGAAATGTAAAAAGAAATGTAATTTAAAGGGAACCTGTCACCGGGATTTGGGGTATAGCGCTGAGGACATGGGTTGCTAGATGGCCTCTAGCACATCCGCAATACCCAGTCCCCATAGCTCTGTGTGCTTTTATTGCTTAAAAAAATCAATTTGATACATATGCAAATTAACCTGAGATGAGTCCTGTATGTGAGAGGAGTCAGGGACAGGACTCATCTCAGGTTAATTTGCATATGTATCAAATCTGTTTTCTTACACAATAAGAGCACACAGAGCTATGGGGACTGGGTATTGAGGATGTGCTAGCGGCCATCTAACAACCCATGCCCTCAGCTCTATACACAAAATCCCAGTGACAGGTTCCCTTTAAGGGACTGTCTGTAACAGCAGAGCGTTTGGCTACCCTGTTTTGGACAGCCAACTTATGGTGTAATGTAGACGTAGCATCGGACATGGATGGTGTTTTTAAAGGTAAATTTTTATTTAATTTTTTTCATACAGAACTAAGAGCAGCACTCTGGAGACTGAACAACCTCCTGATGCGGAAAATGAATGGATCGCCAACGCCAGACCTCCTGTCCCTCATGCATCTGCTCGGGAGAATCCGGGTCCCCTACCGGATCCCTCTGCTCAACAGAGGCTCTTAGGTTGACATCCAAATTTAAGAGCCCTGCTGAGCATGCAGAGATCCGGTGTGCCAAAGCAAAATGTGGACCGTGTAGAGGTTGTTTCCAACACTGTAGAAGGTTTGGACGAACATCAGAAGGAGTTTAGTGCTGCCTTGATTCGCCGCTGGGAGGGAGCAGAGTCGGCGATCCAATGCAGCCCTAACTACCATTATGGGGTAAGCATAATCAATTTGGTGGACTCAATGACGCCCGAGCAGTTGCATGAGTTTAATATCATGCTTAGAGAATGTGTCACAGAAATTGGCCACGGCCCCCACAACCTCATCCCACACCAGTGACCATTACCGACAACCTTCCCATTCCCAGCCCCCGGGCATGTGTTCCCTTCTGTCTCTTTTCTACTTCTCCGTCCCACTATTTTCCCCACCACCTCTACACATGCTCGGGTACCCTCCTCCTCAGACCCTTATACAACCCACAATTTCAACCTGCATCCTTTCCTGTGGACTGTATTTTTAGCTCAGAGAATAAAGAGGACAGGGGGGCTACCATTGCCAACCTCAAACCACCTACACGACAGTCCTACTCCACTAAAAAAAATTATTTTTTGTATAGTATGTATATATATATATTTTTTTTTTATGGATATATTGTAATTTATACAAAAATAAAAAAATGTATAGTTAACTTCGATGTATTTGTGTTTTCATTGGCCGGTACAGGGTAACAGTACCCTTTGGCACTACCGCTGTGGTGACATTAAAACCACCATAGGGTCACTACTGTACGTTTATTGAAAAGCCCTTGGTATTTTTTTTTGCCCTAAACTACATTATTGCCAAAGGTGAACCATGAACAATACCATCAGTAATGAGCTATGTTTTGGCTCTTTATTGATCGTAGACCCTATGATTGGCACATGAACAGCAAAGGCTTGTTCGTTGTTCAATCTTGCCCCTTTTCATTTGAGCCCTTGTGGGAGTCACGGTCCATCAGCATCATCAGGAATTCATTAATAAATTGTAATTTAACAGTTTGATTAATGATTTCCCTATGACGCTATGACATAACTAGTGTGATTACCACAATGGACACACAAGGGACTAACTGCTGTTAAAGGGGTATCCCAATCAATGGTGGCATATCACTTGAATATGCAACCATTGTCTGATAGGTGTGGGTACCACCGATGGGACACGCACCTATATTGAGAACGGAGCAGGTAGCGCTGTGGCTGGAGGACACCAGATTTAATGGGGTCCGTCGACCACTGTTTGCTAATCCACAACTCTAACATAGAGAAGAATGGAGGGCGGCAGAGCATGCGCATTGCGCCATACTCCAATTTCGGGGACCAGTTCTCAATATAGGTGCGGGGAACAGCAGCTATAAGACAATGGGGGCATATCCAAGCGATATGCCCCTATTGTCTGAGATGAGAAAACTCATTTTAAGGCCTCTTTCACACGACTGTATTCCCTACAAGAGGGCCATATGTCCCACACTGGCATTGATCATGCCAACAGGAGTACACACAATCCTAGATTACAATGATGCTGCGCAAGTCGAGCTTCAGGTGGGGCTATTGTTTAGCACGAATAGAGAATAGATCATATGAATGCGGGACAATAGCCCATTGTGAGGCACAACATGAACAACATCAAGATGCCATGTGCTCCTGTACGCACGATCAATATCGCCCGTTAACTATCACTATACATGTTTTAGTGCATATAGTCGTGTACAAGAGTCCAAAAGGTGAGATACGGTCACGGTGTAAGCAGTGTGTAGGTGATACGGTCACGGTGTAAGCAGTGTGTAGGAGATACAGTCACAGTGTAAGCGGTGTGTAGGAGATACGGTCACGGTGTAAGCAGTGTGTAGGAGATACGGTCACGGTGTAAGCAGTGTGTAGGAGATACGGTCACGGTGTAAGCAGTGTGTAGGAGATACGGTCACGGTGTAAGCAGTGTGTAGGTGATACGGTCACGGTGTAAGCAGTGTGTAGGAGATACGGTCACGGTGTAAGCGGTGTGTAGGAGATACGGTCACGGTGTAAGCGGTGTGTAGGAGATACGGTCACGGTGTAAGCAGTGTGTAGGAGATACGGTCACGGTGTAAGCAGTGTGTAGGAAATACGGTCACGGTGTAAGCGGTGTGTAGGAGATACGGTCGCGGTGTAAGCGGTGTGTAGGAGATACGGTCACGGTGTAAGCAGTGTGTAGGAGATACGGTCACGGTGTAAGCGGTGTGTAGGAGATACGGTCACGGTGTAAGCGGTGTGTAGGAGATACGGTCACGGTGTAAGCAGTGTGTAGGAGATACGGTCACAGTGTAAGCGGTGTGTAGGAGATACGGTCACAGTGTAAGCGGTGTGTAGGAGATACGGTCACAGTGTAAGCGGTGTGTAGGAGATACAGTCACGGTGTAAGCGGTGTGTAGGAGATACGGTCACAGTGTAAGCAGTGTGTAGGAGATACGGTCACGGTGTAAGCAGTTTGTAGGAGATACAGTCACGGTGTAAGCAGTGTGTAGGAGATACGGTCACGGTGTAAGCAGTGTGTAGGAGATACGGTCACAGTGTAAGCTGTGTGTAGGAGATACGGTCACGGTGTAAGCAGTGTGTAGGAGATACGGTCACAGTGTAAGCAGTTTGTAGGAGATACAGTCACGGTGTAAGCGGTGTGTAGGAGATACGGTCACGGTGTAAGCAGTGTGTAGGAGATACGGTCACAGTGTAAGCGGTGTGTAGGAGATACGGTCACGGTGTAAGCAGTGTGTAGGAGATACGGTCACAGTGTAAGCGGTGTGTAGGAGATACGGTCACAGTGTAAGCGGTGTGTAGGAGATACGGTCACGGTGTAAGCAGTGTGTAGGAGATACAGTCGTTTAATTCTCCATTGTCACAGTATTTATAGTTACCTAATCAGTATTAATTACAGTCACTCACATTGGTTGAATTGGCACATGGATACACATGTGAGCAGTAACGCCACGTCAAGGCTTCAACCCTTGTTACTGACCAGTCACACACCATGCTTTTCATTCATACGCATTTGGTATTCCAGATGTTTTGGACTACACCTCCCATAATACTTTACCAGCATGATGGGAGATGTAATTCACAGCATGTGGACAGCCTATGGGTGCCGACCTCTGAACTCGCGGTGATCACAGTACACAGGAGCAGCTCGTCACCTGTCAGATGCCCCTTCAATGCTCCCGCCAGGGCGCGGGCCTCACACATGGGCTTCTTCTTACCACTTCAGGTACTTTGTGTTCCATAGGAGAACATGCTGGTCAGAGTTGTGACACAATTTTTTTTTATTAAAATAGTTAGAGCAAATGGCAGAACAGACGCAGTGCAGCAGACGGACGGTGCACATATACACAGCAGACGGGGATTACAGAATCCAGTGAGAGACGGATTTGGTGGCAGGTGTGTCCTTCTGGATGGGGGCCGCTTCTCATCCTTCTCCAAGTGACGAGATGACTGCAGTTTCGTAGCAAAAAACATGCCATGGCATAGGAGATATAGGGAATTTTTATTATTTTTTTGTTAAAATAGGGTTGTACACATCTAACACACAGGCCACAAATATAATACACTGCCCCCCCCAAATATGCTGCACATACATCCCCCAATATACCGTACCGCACAGACAGCCCCCCCATATACTGCACAGACAGCCCCCCCCCCATATACTGCACAGACCTCCCTATATAATGAGCAGACACCCCCCCATATACTGCACAGACAGCCCCCCATATACTGCGCACACAGCCCCCCCATATACTGCGCAGACAGCCCCCCATTTAATGCGCAGACAGCCCCCCCATATACTGCGCAGACAGCCCCCCCATATACTGTGCGACATCCCCCCCATATACTGTGCGACAGCCCCCCAATACACTGCGCAGACAGCCCCCCAATACACTGCGCAGACAGCCCCCCAATACACTGCGCAGACAGCCCCCCCATACACTGCGCAGACAGCCCCCCATATACTGCGCACACAGCCCCCCCATATACTGCGCACACAGCCCCCCCATATACTGCGCACACAGCCCCCCATATACTGCGCAGACAGCCCCCCCATTTAATGTGCAGACAGCCCCCTATATACTGTGCAGACAGCCCCCCAAATATACTGTGCAGACAGCCCCCCAAATATACTGTGCAGACAGCCCCCCAAATATACTGTGCAGACAGACCCCCCCATATACTGTGCAGACAGACCCCCTATATAATAGAACCTATATATAGGAGGACAATCAGTCAAGAACCAATATGAGAATAGCTCCTGCAAAGGGTTAAAAGTGCTTTTGGCATGGATATTCATGCTTACCCTCGGCGCTTGCGCACTGGGACGTAATTTTTCCCTACCATCACATTGCGCAGGCGCGTCTCGGCTCCCAGACGCATGCGCAGGTTCCCGGCGTGCTGCTAAGTTCAGCCTTGAGATTTTCACTAGAGTGTCCTTTTGGGCATGCGCAGATGGAGAAAAGTGAGACACGCCCCCCGACGTCATCGCTCATGCGACAGGAAGTCAGAGGGTAGGGAAATCTCACGAGGTAGGGCAGTATAACGCGTCACCGGTCACACGTGCAATTTACCCGCGGCAGCTCCGAAAATGGATCACGTGACGCGACAGTCCCTTCTCCGGCCGCCATATTAGCTATGGGTAGCTGCTTTTTTTGTTCCCTTCACTACATTAAAACTACAATTTGTCGTTTCCTTCCCCCATTAAAATGCTATAAACTATGACTAAAGGAAAATTCTCTGTTGTTTTCGCGATTTTGTTTCCCCTCATAAATATGCTACTTCAGCTAAAGTCATGTATAGCATAAATTGGAAAGAAAATACTATTTTCGGGATGAGGTGGCGTCGGGGGTGCTTTATCTGTGAGGCTTTTCATCGGGGGTGCTTTACGGTTTTCCTATTAGGCTTTTCCCTCAACAAATATGGCGGACGCTGCGCCCTGATTCCCTGTCATGGGACAATAAGCATGGCGGCCGCTGTGACTCGGTGAGTGTGTGGTTGTGCAGGAGAACTTTCGCTGGTCGTATTGCTGGGGAGGTGACTTCTGTGGGTCTTGTTCAGACTTTGCCTCTAATAACGCCTATAGTCCTACCTAGGACACTGCCTTAGTACAGAGTGCCATGCAGCAGCCACAGGGAATGCACACAGTGCCCAGCTGGTCCCATACATTGTCCATATGCCTAGTAGTGCAGGGGTCCTCAACCTCCGGCACAACAGGTGTTGTAAAACTACATCTCCCATCATGCACACTTGCTTGGCTAAACCACAGAAGTTAAAGGAGCATACTGGGAGTTGTGGTTTCACAGCAGCTGGAGTGCTGAAGGTTTCTGATCCCTGGCCTAGTGCGTACAGAACGCCATGTCATGTACCCAAATGGTGCGCAGTGAGGGCCACCAGCTATAGGTGCCATGTTTTACCCACATAGGGATGTTCTGCGCTACTGACAAACACTGCAAAGAAAACACAATACTGTGCCCACACAGATCCACAGTGCCCGCATAATGCCATACTGTGACCAGACCGCTGACCATATATTCATCAAATGCACATCTACAGTGAACTAGTGCCCAGACCGCGCCATACTGCCCAAATATCAAGTATGTACGGTCCCTATTGACTAGGACACAGTGCCCGGTCACCAAGCCAACTATAACTTACCACCCTGCGGGTTCCCTTTGATTCTACTTCTCAGTGCAGCAAAATAATGCTGACAACAGCTGGTAGCGCTAGTAATGGCTCAGTGTTGTCACTAGTTTTAGGCTGGTTTCACACGGGCGTTGCGGATTAGGTCAGGATGCGTTCAGGGTGCGTTCAGTGAAACTCGCACTATTTTGCAAGCAAGTTCAGTCAGTTTTGTCTGCGATTGCGTTTATTTGTTCAGTTTTTTCCGCGCGGGTGCAATGCGTTTTGATGCGTTTTTCACGCGCGTGATAAAAAACTGAATGTTTACAAACATCATCTCTTAGCAACCATCAGTGAAAAACGCATTGCACCCGCACTTGCTTGCGGATGCAATGCGTTATTCACGCAGCCCCATTCACTTCTATGGAGCCAGGGCTGCGTGAAAAACGCAGAATATAGAACATGCTGCGATTTTCACGCAACGCAGAACTGATGCGTGAAAAACAATGCTCATGTACACAGCCCCATTGAAATGAATGGGTCAGGATTCAGTGCGGGTGCTATGCGTTCACGTCACGCATTGCACCCGCGCGGAAATCACGCTCGTGTGAAAGGGACCTTACTGTATTTCTCCAGTCCCGTCCCGTCTCCTGACCTGTCTGTTTTAGAAAGTACTTGTATCCCCCGTGTAATAACAATTCTGAAGCGTTTATTCTAGGTTGTATCATCACTCTGTTATTCCTGCTAGAAGTTTGCAATAAAGGTCCAGCTGGGTGTTACCAGATGGGGGGGTGTCCCTGCACAGTCTGACGCTGGCAGCACTGATTGGATAGTGAGTTTTTTCTTTATTACTGCACTGTGAAGTAGCCTTATAGTGTTTCATTAGATACGGTACAATTCTGTATTGGTATAATGACAGTACTTGATTAGTGTCAAGGGACACGCCCAAACTAGTTACACCCATCTGAACCTTCATCCCCCCACCCCCGCTCCACTCTTTTTAGTGACACAGCCGACAACTTGGATAGCAAAGAGGAAAATAACAGTATCTAAGAGTTTTTATTCATAAAACCGCTGAAGTCCTCTGACACTGACAATAAAATACACAGGGGGAGATTTTCCAAACTGGTGTAAAGTAGAAGCGGCTTAGTTGCCCCTAGCAACCAATCAGATTCCACCTTTTAATTTTCCAAAGGAGCCGTGAAAACTGAAAGGTGAAATCTGATTGGTTGCTATGGGCAACTAAGCCGGTTCTACTTCACACCAGTTTGATAAATGACCCCCATAGTATCTCACTCTATTGTCAGTGTCTGGGGAAGTCAAGACGAAACGCGCCAGCCTGTACGTGATTTTATGGTGTTTTTATCCTGATCTCTGGATCCTCCATTTGTTCCTCTTTGCTCTCCAGGTTTAAGGGTACATTCACACGACCGTGTGTAATCCTTTCCCTTTTTACGGTCCACAAATAACGGAACCGTGAGTCCGCATTTTGCGGACAAATGACTTCCGTTTGTGTTCCGTGTGTCTTCCGTTTTTTACGGTCCGTAAAAAATGGAAGGAAAAAAAAAGATAGAGAAAAAAAAAGAATTATTAAGGGTCCATTCACACGTCCGTACTTTGGGTCCGCATTTGTTCCGCAATTTGCAGTCCCATTCACTGTCAATGGGGCTGGAACGGATGCGGATCCGCATCAGTTTTTTCGGGATCAGTTTTTTCAGGATCCGCAATTCCGTTCCTGAAAAAAAATTGCGGACCAGAAAAGGCATTTTCTATTATAGTGTCTGTGATGTGCGGTCCGCAAATTGCGGATTGCACATTGCAGGTGTCCGTGTTTTGCGGCTCCGCAAAACACTTATGGACGTTTGAATGGACCCTTAGGCCTTCAAAAATACGGAAACGGATCCGCAAAAACGGATGACATACGAAAACCATTCCGTATGTCATCTACATTTTGCGGATCCATTGACTTGAATGGGGCTGTGGACCGATCTGTGCGGACAATAGTAGGACAAGCTTCATATTTTTGCGGACTAGAAATGCGGAAACAGATTTTATTCACCCATAGAAATGAATGCATCCGCATCTATTCCGCAAAATGCGGAACGGATGTGGATCGGATGCGGATAAAATTATACGGTCGTGTGAATGTACCCTTAGCTGTGCCTACGTCTGGCCGGTTTGCACCACAGCTGGTAGCGGCGGCCCTTGGAGTCACCTATACGCCTGCTTGTTGCGTCCTACACAACCCTACCCGGCAAGCGACTTTGCACATCTTCCTCCTTCCCTTGGATGGTGAGCATCTACGCCAGGGATCAGCAACCTCCGGCACTCCATCTGTTCAGAAACTACAACTCCCAGCATGCTTCATTCACTTCTATGGGAGTTAGGAGAGCAGTCGAGCATGTTTGCTTGCTGGGAGTTGTAGTTTCACTGCAGCTGGAGTGCCGAAGGTTGCTGATCCCCGGCTGCCAGCCGCCACCAATACCATTTACCGGTATTTCTGGAATTATGCAAAAGAAAAATCTAATTCTTGAATTGTATTCGTAAATCTCCGTCCGATATTGGAGAATATTAATTGCACAGGCGTATAGGCTGATCTGACAAAATGGGTCCTCGGAGGCCCCTCATTATCATATAAAGAACCGCTCACGCCCATGTTCCCTGCGATTTAAAGCCTCTATAAATGTGCAATAATGTTTTTACGAGAAAACGTCCCTAATGGGGGGGGGGAGTATGATTTTATGTATTCAGCTTCAGAAAGGCCTTGTCTTATGACATTCTGCTTTGCAGCAGCAGAGTCTCCAGAATCTGTACCTTAAAGGGGATGTGGTAGGGGATAGCCAGCTGAACACTGGGGGGTCCGAAACCCTGGGACCCCAACCAACTACAAGAATGGGGGTCCCGTACCCCTGTTCAGATGGCACTGCCGCTCCATTCATTCTCTATGGGGGCACTGGAGATGGCCAAGCAGAGCTGCTCCCATAGAGAATGAATGGAGCAGATACGACCTGCCGCTCCATCAAAACGGTGGAAAGGGGGCCCTTTTTCTTGTGATCATTGGGGGTCCCAGTGGTCGAACCCCCAGCAATCAGCTTGTTACCCCCTATCCTGTGAATAGGGAGTAACTTAAAAACAATCCCTTTAATAGCTGTAAATAACGCTTTGATCCAAAAATCACAGCAAGAGTTTCTTAAAGGAGCACTCCCACAAAAATGTTTACTCTCTGACCTGCTTGAACAGGTACATGATGTAAACTGTAGTGTATCTTCTTACTAGTATTTGTGAGTTACATGCTTCCTTCTGATCCTCAGCTGTGTCATGTGACCAACTCTCTGATCTCCAACTGACACCGGACAGGAAGTCGGTTACTTCTCTATTCATTCCTATGAGACTGACATTGAGGCTCCCATAGGAATACATGAAGAAGCTGAATTCCTTGACACAGCTGAGGATCAGAAGGGAGGTTATAACTCTCGAATACAGTCACTGGTCACTACAGTTTATATCATGGACCTTTCTAAGGCTACTTTCACATCTGCATTGTTAATTCCGGGTTTTGAGATCCGGCAGAGGAGGCGGTCACCATTATGGATGCATTGTGGCTGTCTCTGTCATTAGGGCACTTTGCCTGCATTATGGGGGGCTCTTACAGTCACTGTTATGGAGCAGTGTGCACAGGTGTTATGTGATAGTCACGGAGAATGTCCTATATTTGCAGCCTCTGGCAGACGCCGTCTCCCCTAGTGCAGTGCCGCGGCCTGCACGTTAGTCTCAGGACGCAGAAGGCCAAGACGGGGGCAGAACACATATGGCTGACCAGGCAGCAGCGGGATCCCTATGTGAAGGCAGCACAGGCTCAACATTACCGCTGCCGCAGCGCCTTTAAGCTGCTGGAGATCGATAAGGAGCATAAAATCCTGCAGCCGGGAAATCGAGTTGTAGATTGCGGTGCGGCACCCGGGGCCTGGAGTCAGGTGCTGGTTGACAAAGTAAATTCCTTGGGACAAGGTGAGGAAAAATGTAAAACGTGTATAAGTGGAAACAGTCAGCAGGGAATTCCCTGTTACACCAGACACAATGCCTTGTGGGGCTCGCTCAGCTGAATGTAATGATACTTCTCACTTAGCGACCCATTCCTTCATTCTGGAGAAAAGTAATTTTAATCCATAGGCAAATGAGCAGTTAAAGGGGTTTTCCCATCTCAGACAATGGGGGCATATCACTAGGATATGCCCCCATTGTCTGATAGGTGCAGGTTCTACCTCTAGGACCTGCACCTACACCGAGAACGGAGCGTGGAAGGTGGTGGCCGGAGAACCCTGGGTTTCCCAGGTCTGGCCACCGCCAAGCGCTCTCCCCATAGAAGTGAATAGGGGCGCACCGCGCTTGTGCGGCCACTGCTCCCATTCATTTCTATGGGGCCGACAGAAATAGCCGAGCCAGTGCTATTCGACGGCCCCATAGAAATAAATAGAGGGCGGCTGCGCATGCCCTAGTAGCCTATCTGATATTGATGACCTATCCTGAGGATAGGCGAAAAACAAGATTGGCACCGGCAGCATCTCACATCATCCGAATTTTATTGCGACCTCAAGACATAGTACAAAAAATGCAGCAACGTTTCGGCTGATACTCAGCTTTTGTCAAGCCTAATGACATGATCACAATCACATATATATATATATATATATATATATATATATACCCCACATATAAAAACACCCCCCCTCATAATCGCAGGTCATATCATTTACCAATCCCTATCTCCTGTGTATTAGCCTAATGGGTTATTGCCTTTCACCTGACCACGAGCATGATGTGGCGGTATCCACTATGTCGGCGTTGCTTCTACCTATGTTCTACTGCTATCCTGAGGATAGGTCATCAATATAAGAAGCCCTTTAATTACCTTTTACATTGGGGAGTTTTTATAACTTAGTTTTCTAACTTACAGGAGAAAACCCAGTGGGGGAGATTTATCAAAACTGAGCCCCTTTGGAAAATGAAAGGATTAGGGTCCATTCACACGTCCGTAGTGTATTGCGGATCCACATACAACTGCCTATTCTTGTCCGCAATGGCGGAAGATCAGGGGTGCGCTCAGGAAATGCGGACAGCACACTGTGTGCTGTCCGCATCCATTCCTGCCCCATAGAGAATGAACGGGTCTGCACCCATTCCACAATTGTGGACCCATTCTGCGGACGTGTGAATGGACCCTTAATCTCTGTATCAGTTTTGATAACCCCCCCCATTTGTACAAGGGTACATTCACAAGACCGTATGTATGATTTCTTCAGTGTGTTTTCCGCATTTGAATGTCCATTTTGCAAGCGACAGAACATATTCTTGGCTGCAAATGCAGACCACGGAAATCAATGAGTCTGTAACACGGACATCATCTGTATTTTGCAGACTGCAAAATACATACAGTCGTTTGCATGCCCCCTAATCAGACATACATGGGACGTCCCCTTCGTTCAGCTCGGTCATATCTGCTATCTGGCTTCCATTCAGTTCAGTTTTTTGTTGTTTTTTTCTCTCTAGACCCCGCGAAGCGTGTAGGATTCGTCCTGGGAGTTGATCTTCTCCGCATAGCTCCGCTGGAAGGGGCAGTTTTCCTCTCTAAATGTGACCTTACCGACCCTGCCACCCACAGGAAAATCATTGATCTTCTCCCTTCCGGACAGGCAGACGTCATCTTGAGTGACATGGCTCCTAATGCCAGCGGGATCAAAGAACTGGATCACCAGAGACTTGTCGGCACGTGTCTGTCTCTCGTGGACTTCTCTGGCACGGTTCTGAGGCCCGGGGGGAACTTATTGTGTAAGATTTGGGATGGAGGAGAAAGCAGTCTAATAAGAGACAAGCTGCAGCAGAGATTTCAGATCGTGAAGACCGTGAAGCCTAAAGCCAGTAGGATGGAGTCTTCCGAGATCTATCTACTGGCAAAATCACACAGGAGCAATAAAGCCCCAAACTGATGCTATGTATTATGTATTGTACTGCTGCTATGTATTACAGATTATTATTATTTTGAGCAAAATATTAAAGGGGTCATGATGGGGGTAGGCATTTGCACTCCTGTGAGCGCCACAACCGTATCTCAGCTCACTGAGCACAGTGCCGTCCATTGTATGGTGGCTGTGCTTGGTATCACAGCTCCGCTCACTTCAATGGGGCTGAGCAGCGCCTAGGTCATGTCACTGGTGAACCTGTCGTCACTCGGCCTAGGCAAAGCTGAGAGAAGGCCGTGGTGCAGTTGCCAGTGCCTTCTCAAACAGCTGATTCAAGGGGGTCCTGAGTGTTAGGCCCTGTTCACACGGGCGAGTATTCCGCGCGGATGCGATGCGTGAGTTGAACGCATTGCACCCGCACTGAATCCCGACCCATTCATTTCTATGGGGCTGTGCACACGAGCGGTGATTTTCACGCAACACTTGTGCGCTGCGTGAAAATCGCAGCATGCTCCTCTTTGTGCGTTTTTCACGTAACGCAGGCCCCATAGAAATGAATAGGGTTGCGTGAAAATCGCAAGCATCCGCAAGCAAGTGCAGATGCGGTGCGATTTTCACGCACGGTTGCTAGGAGACGATCGGGATGGAGACCAACATGGTTATAAGGGAAAGTAATAGCATTCTGAATACAGAATGCATAGTACAATAGCGCTGGAGGGGTTAAAAAAAATAATTAAACTCACCTTAATCCACTTGATCGCGCAGTCGGCTTCTCTTCTGTCTTCTTTTTTGCTGTGTGCAGTAACAGGACCTGTGGTGACGTCACTCTGGTCATCACATGGTCCGTCACATGATCTTTTACCATGGTGATGGATCAAGTGATGACCGGAGTGACGTCACCACAGGTCCTTTTCCTGCACACAGCAAAAAAGAAGATAGAAGAGAAGCCGACTGCGCGATCAAGTGGATTAGGTGAGTTTAATTTTTTTAAAAAAAAATTTAACCCTTCCAGCGCTATTGTACTATGCATTCTTTATTCAGAATGCTATTATTTTCCCTTATAACCATGTTATAAGGGTTATATAATACAATCTACTCAGCACCTAACCCAAACCTGAACTTCTGTGAAGAAGTTCGGGTTTGGGTACCAAACATGCCGATTTTTCTCATGCGAGTGCAAAACGCCTTACAATGTTTTGCACTTGCGCAGAAAAATCTCACATGTTCCCGCAACGCACCCGCACCTTTTCCCGCAACGTGTGAAAGAGGCCTTAGACCCCCACCTATCAGATCCTATTCAGAGGATAAAAATTTTAAATATCTCAGAAAACCCCATAAAAGTTTAAAGGGAGTCCGTCGCCTCCGAAATCAGTTGCAAAGCATACCGTCATAGACAGTAGAAGCCCCGAAACACGACCGTACCTTTCTTGTGAAAATCCAACCCTCTACTCCTGAGAAATGCTTCTTTTTAGTTTTATGCTAAAAAGGTTTTCGGTGCACCTGGCTTCCCTACGTCATCGCTACCGGCTCTGACATTTCTATAACTGTCACTGAAGCAAGACGGGTAGGTGCTGGGTGGTGAGATGAATTTATCAAGATTAGGGCTCATTCAGACAACCGTATGTGTTTTGTGGTCCGCAAATTGTGGACCCGCAAAATACGTTTCCCATTGTGCAGAATGCGCTCTGCCAGCCCTACGATAGAAATGCCTAATCTTGTCCGCAATTGCAGACAACAATAGGACATGCTGTATCTTTTACATGAACGGGTCCGCGTAAATACGGTAATCTAGATGTACCCTAGGACTAGGTTTCACAGGAAAGGTACAGTTATGGTCTGGTGCACCTACACTACATGGCGGTGTACTTAGTTTTTGGTGGTGACAGGCTCCCTTTTAAGGCATAACTTGCAAAATTGTGTCTATTCATTTTATTGAAGATTTATTTGATCATAATAATGTTTTCAAAATACTTGGCATAAGAATTTTCCTAATTGGCGCAATAGAAGCTGCTTCTTCACCTCGGTCCCAGGGGCCACCTAATAAGGTGAGACAGGGTTTCTGAAGATAAGTGTGGATCGCCCACCTCTCCCAGTCCCACGCTGACTTGTCCCTTGCCGCCCTCTAATTCCCGGTCAAGCAATGTCGTAGCATGTGGCTGGTGCAGCCAATTTCGTGTTGACACATCATTGCTAGACGCGAAAAAAGAAATGGGCAGCATCGGTCGGGATCCAAGGGGTATGTTTTTTTTTTTTTTTTCGCATCGAGAAGTTTTTTTGGGCTTGGTAAAATACAATGTGGGAACTATATACTTCTTGGGGGTGCCATACGCATTATACAGCTGACACTCTGATCTAGGTTCGGACATCTTGGCATTAAACTGCTTCAGTGCCGCGGCTTCTAATGGTTTTACAGAGTGAGGGCTCATGCACACAAACGTATTTTCTTTCCATGTCCGTCCCGTTTTGTTTGCGAACTGTATGCAAAACCGTTCATCTCAATGGGTCCGCAAAAAAACGGATGGTACTCTGTGTGCATTCTGTTTTCGTATGTCCGTATTTCCGTTCCGCCAAAAAATAGAACATGTCCTATTATTGTCCGCATTACAGACAAGGATAGGACTGTTCTGTTAGGGGCCAGCTGTTCCGTTCTGCAAAATACGGAATGCACATCCGTATTTTTTGCGGATCCGTTTTTTGGCGGACTGCAAAATACATACGGTCATGTGCACGAGCCCTGGCTGGCAGCCCCTTGTGGCCAAACACTGATGCCTATAAGGTTTTGCCAGAGACAGGGTCTAATAGGCTGTCTGTTTTTTTACTTGCATCCATAAAACGGACACACTGCAAAATATCAGAGGATCGCATGTTCAAGGCCTGTTATGTTTTCGTAAAAAAAAAAAAAAAATTTTAATCCTGTCTCGGGACCCAGATAATAAAATGATCACATTATTTATCCTGTACAGTGAACATTCCTGTTTTTTGTCCATTCCGCTTCCTGCCAAAACATTCGACAAAAAGTGATAGAAAAATCATGTCTACCCCAATATAGACTCCCATACGGCATTCTTGCTCCCTTGTGCGCCAGAGTGAGATGCACCTAATTGATTAAAGGGTTTATCCCACGAAAAATATTCTGCAGTTTGCAAACCAGCACCTGGATCTGAATACTTTTGTAATTGCCTGTAATTAAAAATGTAGTATAGGCAGTGAGTTATTTAATAAAATGTATCTGTATAGAGCCACCTGCTGTTTGTTCTTTTTCTTATTTATCTGTCCACCTCGCTGAGGAGCATGCACATGCTCAGTTCCATTCTTCAACTGCCTGCTGAGCTGTTATAGGAAGAGAGCTGCAGCACAAAAGACACGCCTCCTGTGCTGTCAGCTTGATATAAATGTAGCAGAGCAATGAATGGGGAGATCTTTGGATCCATGTGAGGTACAGGGCTGGTTCTAGCTTTGTTAGAAAGAGGTTGTCATGTACTATATGATGTCTGGTTTTCATTTTTTACTTTAATCCTGGTATAACCCCTTTAAAGATGCAGATGCTATAACTTACTATTATTAAGAAGCAGAGGCTATAACTTATGCCACTTTCTGGCACAAGTTATCGTAAATCCAGCAGGCTGTGATGGGCCATGCCCCTATAGCTAGAAAAAATACGCTCAAAAAGTTGCAAATTACGGCACAATTTGCTACTTTTTTAAACCACAATAGTAGCATAAAACATTAAAAAAATGTCCCCCAATGAACGGAGTTGTATAGTTTCAGCGCTGGAGCTACCAGACCCTCCAATATGATATTAATTACGTATTCTTAGCGTAGGTCATCAATTTTAAAACCCTGGACAACCCCTTGAAAGGTAATCTGTCACCATGAAATTCACTGTTACACCGGGCACAATGCCTTGTAGGGCTCGCTCAACCGAATGTAATGATACCTTTCACCTAGCAATCCGTTGCTTCATTCTGGAGAAAAAGTACTTTTAATCCACATGCAAATTAGCAATTAAGTGCACCGAGGGCGGGCTTAAGCCACTCTGTGCACCTTTCATCCTTTCACCATTTCCTCTGCCAGGCCCTACCTCTTCTTGATTGACAGGACGAGGTTCCTTACATAGTCATCCTTTTTGGTCCTGTCAATCAAGATGATGTAAGAGAAGCACGAGTGGCTTGGGCCCGCCCTCGGTGCACATAACTGCTCATTTGCATATGGGTTAAGAGCACTTTTTCTCCAGAATGAAGTAACTGACCGCTAAGTGAAAGGTGTCATTACATGAAGCCGAGCTAGCCCTAGAAGACGTTGTGCCTGGTGTAACAGTGAATTTCCTAGAGACAGGCTCCCTTTAAAAGGGTTAAATAACCTTTTCCATATGACATATTCCCCCTCCTGGCATTTGGCATTGTCCACAGACAGAACATATAGACATGAGGAAAGGTTAGGGAACAAATATTAGACATAATCTACTTGTTTTCTTGCCCTGCTGTGCTGGCATTTTATATTTCAGGAGCACGGCGCTCATGTTATTGCAGTTTTATCTTTCTAAATAACAGTGCGGCGGTAATAATGTGGATGCTGAGGGTTGTCCTTGCCTCTATGGACAATGGAATTTTTTTTAGATTTCGTATTTTCGTCTTTTCTGCTTTGATCTGGTAAACGGCAAGAAGAGAGGTTCTGGCTCCTATGGATGTCTCTGTCACGATGTCACGGCATCATGCACATGGCGGTATTAGATCTCTGTACAAGGCTGTATGGAGCTGTAATATAGCACCTATAGACGTCTATGAACCATGCTGCACCCCCGTATTACCTACGAATTTATATAGAGGTACTGGGAGTTCCCATTATATGCTGTATTACAGAGGTGATCTGCCTTTTATGCAGTATGGAACCTTTGGGACTTCTATGTGCTCACATCAAGCTGTCACACACATATGACTCCTGCCTCCAGAGACCTCCTTCTGACTGCCCGAGACAAAGCGGGCATCGATCCACTGTGTTGCTTTAACAGATGTGACTTGGCAATACCGTTAAAGATGGTATCTAACTCGTTCCCTTAGTCTTCACCTAATAAACCCTATACAGGGTCTGGTCTCTGCTGCAGGGGAACCACCAGGCTGCTACCTCTTGGAGTAGTCTTTCTTCAAGTTACTGATGACCCACAGGGTTCAAGAGACACCAGCGCAGAGCATCAAGGGATCAGGCAAAACCGTAGTCATGGACAAACCGAGGTCTGGGCAGGTGGAGTTTGCGCGATCCAATAAACAGTCCAAGGTCAGGTCAGGCAGCGATCGGTCAAATGCAGAAGTCAGGCCAAGGTTGGTACATGGAACAGTCATCAAGCTGCGGCATACATTAGGACACAAAGACAGAAACTGGGCCATAGATCGGCTGTCCCAGAACCACGGGACAACTGCTGCCATTTGGGACTGTCCAGCCGGACATGTATTATGTGATGCTGCCTGCATATATTTCTTATAGGCCTCATGCACG
This sequence comes from Bufo gargarizans, assembly GCF_014858855.1. NCBI lineage: Eukaryota > Metazoa > Chordata > Amphibia > Anura > Bufonidae > Bufo > Bufo gargarizans. The sequence continues at coordinate 168,361,483 of NC_058087.1, forward strand.
CGACCATATTTGTTTTGCACTCTGCAAATCTCGGATCTGCAAAACAAGGACCCTGCCAATGCGCATGCCACCATTTTTTTCAACCTCCTGTAGAAATGTCCTATCCTTGTCCGCAAAACGCCAAAGAATAGGACGTGTACCATCTTTTTTCCGTAAAAACAGACATAAGGATGTGGGCAGCACTCGGTGTGCTGTCCGCATATTTTGCAGCCCCATTGAAATGAATGGGTCCGCCCGCAAAAAAATTCGTCCAGTGGGAGTTATCAGCTGGTTACGCCAGACGCGTTTCGGGGACCTCTTACCCCTTCCTCTGCCACTGAGGAAGGGGTAAGAGGTCCCCGAAACGCGTCTGGCGTAACCAGCTGATAACTCCCACTGGACGAATAAGAGGCCTCTATACAGATGATTTATTAAAATCCAACAAATAATCGAAGCGCTCCAAAGAAGAAGAAAAATCGGATCCCATTTTCTACATCGAGTTCCCGCGATACTTTGCTGCGAGATACAAGTTTGCTTTCTGACACAGACCACGTGACATGCCGGCGTCCGCCTGAACAGCGTGGAGAGACAAACACAACAGCAGCTTTTATGTCGGGCATGTAATGCCGCATCTTGGGATACGAAAATTCTAATCCACTTAGGAGCAGGTAAGACCTGTATAGGTGGGCATCATAGTACAATTGCTACTCGGTTACACTACCGCGGATAAAAACAAAGGTCGGGACATTGATTTGCATATCACTGCTATTACAGGGAGTGCAGAATTATTAGGCAAATGAGTATTTTGACCACATCATCCTCTTTATGCATGTTGTCTTACTCCAAGCTGTATAGGCTCGAAAGCCTACTACCAATTAAGCATATTAGGTGATGTGCATCTCTGTAATGAGAAGGGGTGTGGTCTAATGACATCAACACCCTATATCAGGTGTGCATAATTATTAGGCAACTTCCTTTCCTTTGGCAAAATGGGTCAAAAGAAGGACTTGACAGGCTCAGAAAAGTCAAAAATAGTGAGATATCTTGCAGAGGGATGCAGCACTCTTAAAATTGCAAAGCTTCTGAAGCGTGATCATCGAACAATCAAGCGTTTCATTCAAAATAGTCAACAGGGTCGCAAGAAGCGTGTGGAAAAACCAAGGCGCAAAATAACTGCCCATGAACTGAGAAAAGTCAAGCGTGCAGCTGCCAAGATGCCACTTGCCACCAGTTTGGCCATATTTCAGAGCTGCAACATCACTGGAGTGCCCAAAAGCACAAGGTGTGCAATACTCAGAGACATGGCCAAGGTAAGAAAGGCTGAAAGACGACCACCACTGAACAAGACACACAAGCTGAAACGTCAAGACTGGGCCAAGAAATATCTCAAGACTGATTTTTCTAAGGTTTTATGGACTGATGAAATGAGAGTGAGTCTTGATGGGCCAGATGGCTGGATTGGTAAAGGGCAGAGAGCTCCAGTCCGACTCAGACGCCAGCAAGGTGGAGGTGGAGTACTGGTTTGGGCTGGTATCATCAAAGATGAGCTTGTGGGGCCTTTTTGGGTTGAGGATGGAGTCAAGCTCAACTCCCAGTCCTACTGCCAGTTTCTGGAAGACACCTTCTTCAAGCAGTGGTACAGGAAGAAGTCTGCATCCTTCAAGAAAAACATGATTTTCATGCAGGACAATGCTCCATCACACGCGTCCAAGTACTCCACAGCGTGGCTGGCAAGAAAGGGTATAAAAGAAGAAAAACTAATGACATGGCCTCCTTGTTCACCTGATCTGAACCCCATTGAGAACCTGTGGTCCATCATCAAATGTGAGATTTACAAGGAGGGAAAACAGTACACCTCTCTGAACAGTGTCTGGGAGGCTGTGGTTGCTGCTGCACGCAATGTTGATGGTGAACAGATCAAAACACTGACAGAATCCATGGATGGCAGGCTTTTGAGTGTCCTTGCAAAGAAAGGTGGCTATATTGGTCACTGATTTGTTTTTGTTTTGTTTTTGAATGTCAGAAATGTATATTTGTGAATGTTGAGATGTTATATTGGTTTCACTGGTAAAAATAAATAATTGAAATGGGTATATATTAGTTTTTTGTTAAGTTGCCTAATAATTATGCACAGTAATAGTCACCTGCACACACAGATATCCCCCTAAAATAGCTAAAACTAAAAACAAACTAAAAACTACTTCCAAAAATATTCAGCTTTGATATTAATGAGTTTTTTGGGTTCATTGAGAACATGGTTGTTGTTCAATAATAAAATGAATCCTCAAAAATACAACTTGCCTAATAATTCTGCACTCCCTGTATATTCAGGACTGCTCCTTCCATCTAAGGACGTTTTGGCTTACAAGCTGCAAGTGATAGTGATATGAACATATTTCATGCGGACTTTTGAACCAACAAATTTAGCCAGTCCTATTAGCAAGTTATCTTTATTTGCATATTTAAGAACTATTGCGCATTTTTCAATATTTAATGTGTGCTAGCATATACATGTGTGATTGATTGTTTTATGATCTTTTAATAGTCTATAGTATTTTATGGATATTGATTTCGTTATTAAATTGAGTGTGATCACTATATATTGTTCATTTATTTATAACCACACATACAGAGTGCCAGTCCGTAACTTATTAGCAATTTCATATTTTTCTCTGTATGGGTGATACAGATTTTGGACTAGAGCACCTGTTCCCTGTCACATAAGAGTGAGCTATTCCAACCAGCTTTTTTCTCAACATATAATAAATAAAGGTTTTTGTGTGTGTTTCTTTTTTTTTTTTTTAAAAGGATTGTTGTATTTTTTTTTTCTTCTGGTCTACTGTGTATCTAATACTATCATATGTGATACTGTTTTCTGAGCTGTGTATCTAATCCTCTCCCAGAGTACCCTCATTAGTAATAGTGCCCCAGTACTTGTAATGCTGCCAATAGTGCCCCCAATATTAATAATCTCTCCCTATAGTGCCCCCAATATTAATAATTCCTCCCTATAGTGCCCCCAATATTAATAATGCCTCCTTATAGTGCCCCCAGCATTAATAATGCCTGCCTATAGTGCCCCCAATATTAATAATGCCTACTTATAGTGCCCCCAGCATTAATAATGCCTGCCTATAGTGCCCCCAATATTAATAATGCCTCCCTATAGTGCCCCCAGCTTTAATAATACCTCCTTATAGTGCCCCCAATATTAATAATGCCTCCCTATAGTGTCCCCAGCTTTAATAATACCTCCTTATAGTGCTCCCAATATTAATAATGCCTCCTTATAGTGCCCCAGCTTTAATAATACCTCCTTATAGTGCCCCCAATATTAATAATGCCTCCCTATAGTGCCCCAGCTTTAATAATACCTCCTTATAGTGCTCCCAATATTAATAATGCCTCCTTATAGTGCCCCCAGCATTAATAATCCCTCCTTATAGTGCTCCCAATATTAATAATGCCTCCTTATAGTGCCCCCAGCATTAATAATCCCTCCTTATAGTGCTCCCAATATTAATAATGCCTCCTTATAGTGCCCCAGCTTTAATAATACCTCCTTATAGTGCTCCCAATATTAATAATGCCTCCTTATAGTGCCCCCAGCATTAATAATGCCTGCCTATAGTGCCCCCAATATTAATAATGCCTCCCTATAGTGCCCCTGTAGTTCTATTGTCCCTTGTAGTGCAACTAGTTATAATGACCCCTACACCGCCCCGTAGTTATGTCCCCATGTTAGCACCCCAGTAATTATAACGCCCCCAAGAGGTTTAGAGGTGTTCTGGGGGGGGGGGGGGGGGGGAAATTTTCCAGATAAAATATTAGTAAATATGCGCTCTCCATGACTCCAAGGACAGAAAGGACAGAAAGTGGGTCCACTGTATAGCAATTACCTGTCAGTAAGTAGATGCATGTAAATGGGCGGAGCAAAAAGCTAAGCTCCTCCCACCGAATTAGAAATGATGGGACATGGAGCCTGAGAGACACAAACCTGAGGTCATTTTACATCTTAACTTTATCCAAGTACCATCATCCCTGGTGTTCTGTTAGTATCCGGCAGGGCAGTAGTCATCATTGTCCCATTACATATAACCTCACATTCACTTGGCTGACAGTATTCTATATAAACATTGCAAAACTACACTGAATAAAACAAAAAAAAACTAATAAAAACTATTTAAAAAAAATCCACAAACAGAACGTGCTGCCCTGCTCATCCAGTCACTACGGTAATGCTCCCTAACAACGAGACTTACGGTACGGGAACTCGTCTCTCGCGAGAGCTGGTGAGAGGCAGCTGTGAGCGGGACTCTTCAGTTCCCCGGCAGCGGGCAGTGTGTGAAGAGCAGGTGAGTGCTCTGCCTGCTTCATAATAGTGGCATGATGGGCGTAGTAGTCAGTTTTCCTCAGTTAGTGTACTGACTGTAGAACTATAAGTCCTAGCAGGTCAGGCGAGGAATGCTGAGACTTGTAGTTACACAGCTTGGTTTGTAGTATGGCTACCCATAGGTTGCCTGGGGTTCCCTCCAGGTCCTGTAGAGTGTGAGCTCTTGGGGTCCAGGCCATCAGCCCTCTCCATAGGCTCTGACTGACCACGAATAGGAGGTGCAGCCCTGTTTTTATATAAATGATGCGGAATCCGCGTCCTGCGCTTTCCGTGTGCGTCATGGCGAATTATCGGTCGCGTTCTGTGGAAATAAAGCTCAGTCGGTGTGTATTCACATGTGCTGCGCTTTCCTTATACTTTGTTGGTCGTCTTCAAGATTTCTGCTTGCTGTCTGTGAATGTAAACAATTACATTTTTATTTTTTACACGCCATGGCTGAATTCCAGTAAGACAGGGTTCACATTGCGCCCCCCCCCTCCCCTTCCCTTTTCTTTTCATTGGAGGTATATCAATACCTGAAAACGCTATTAAAGCGTACACTACGACTGATCCGGTTAGGTGGCGCCCCCGTCGTGTTGTGGACAGAGTTGGTGACTGCAGCTCTGCACCCGTTCACTTCCATGGGAACCCGCTCTGCCCACTTCACAATAGGACAGATGAAAAATAATTGTTAGGACCTCGAAGAAGTGTTGAGCGAACTTCTGTTGTCGAGTTTGGCGTACAAGGTTCGGGTTGTCTAAGAATTCCGTTACCGTCCGCGGTAGCAGAATCCATAGATACGCCGAACGTGAAAATACAAGTTTGCTCGACTACCGCTAAGTTCTCAGTCCTGTGGGCAAATGCTCATTCATACGGTATTGGTGCGGTACAGCGCATTTTGGACTTGCGCTTTTTAAACTTTCTTTTCACTTACACAACTGCGTCTGTGCAAGTCCATGCCAAGGACTACAACTCCCAGTCATGTTGGGAGTTGTAGTTTTGCAATAGCCAGAGGGCCACAGGTTAGGCATATTGCGTTTCTCGCGCTTACGCTTCATTGGCAGCTCATGTGTTTACATTTTTTCTTGTCGAGTCCGCCTTTGGACTGTGACAAAGCACTGACTGCGCGAAGCGCATTGCCGGAGGATGGTGCAACGTTTTTTAAATTATTATAATTTTTTTAGGTAAAAGTTGCATTTTATCTGCAAAGGCGCTGGGATTTTGCCAAGTTATTGTTTGGGTGTACCGGGAAATGGATGGACCTGCAGTGCCTCTCCATTCATCCTCTATGGGGCCGCCTGAGATCATATACAGTGCTCCCCTATTTCTGGCAGTCTCAATGTGAATGATTGGCGATACACGTGCTTGACCGCTATCACCGCCCCCAGACGCAGGCCTCCTCGATGAGCGCTGGGTCTATCCAATTCTCAGGGCTGTACATGAACTCTATTTGGGAAGTGGGGAAATCAGACGCTTTGCTGGAAATCCCTGTTGAGTTTTTTAATGTGAATGTTTATATTGTATTTTTGTGCTTTCTTACGTTACAGGCCTCGTTGAAAACAGTCAAGATGGAGGAAATTGAAGACAACACCACTGTTCTTTCCACCCTCCGATCTTTCAATAAATTCCTCTCTCAGCCCTTTGACGGTACCCCACCCAGCGCCAACACCTCCAACACAACCGAAGCCTCTTTACAGATGCAGTTTCAGCAGAGATTTCTGGTAATTAGTTTCTGAGTCCGCCAGCGGGGTTATTTTTCATATTTGGAAAGCAAATGTTTTTCTGTGAACCCAATTTTACTGTCTACGTGTGATGTAATCTACATAAAGAGGTTGAGTTTACATTTTTTATTTATTTATTTTTTTGCATTTTTATTTGCCGATCCTGTATGATACTTCAGAGCTGCATTCACAGTTCTGCAGGCCTCAGCGCAGGAATCTTTTGGCATTTCTTGCTGACTCCCATAGCTCTTCAGAGTTTGGTCTGGTGACGCGAATCCTGGGAAGTGACTTCTGCTCCTTCCTGCATTATAGCAGCTAAGGCTACTTTCACACTAGCGGCACGGACCTCCGGCAGGCTGTTCCGTCGGGTGAACAGCCTGTCTGATTCGTCCTGCTGCTAGTGAACGTGTGCCCCCCGGACTGCCGCTCTGTCCCCATTGACTATAATGGCGGAGGCACGGCGAGAGGCTGCTGGAATAAAACTACAACATGTCCGACATTTGGGCAGCCTTTCGCCGTGCCCCCGCCCCGCTCCCATTATAGTCAATGGGGACGGAGCGGCAGTCCAGGGGCATGCGTTCACTAGCGGCAGGACTGATCCGACAGGCTGTTCATCCGACGGAAAAGCCTGCCGAAAGTCCTTGCCGGAGATACTCCGCTAGGGATTGGTCTGTTGACAAACTTGCTGACTCTTTCCAGTGACATCCTGCAGAATTATGAATTCAGCTCTGGTTTATAATGCAGGCTGTAACGTAGAATCAGTACCAGATAACTAATACAATATAGTTAAAAATTTCGGCATCTCTTAAAGGGGATGTTTCTGATTGGAAACCTTTTGGCTAGGCTTCGGAAAATTTCAGAAAACTCGGACTATGAGCTCCTTTAGCCAGGGGGAGCTGCGGCTAGCCATACATTTCCTCTGCAGGTGTAGTGTGATAATTCATGCCTGACCATTATAATGCATGGGTGAACGGTGCCCATCAGAGAGGTACCTGCTCTGATTTTGGGGCTTTGGCTTTTATAGATTGGGATCCGAATAGGGTTTTTGGTAAACTGGTTGTCTGAATGAATGTTGAACTGTACAGTTACATAGTGCATATAGACAGCGGATCATTGACGTTGGCTTCCTTTCTTACAGCTGGAGGACCAGGCTGCACAGATCCGCTCTAAGTCGCATCTTATTCAGGTGGAGAGGGAAAAGATTCAGATGGAGCTGAGCCACAAGCGGGCTCGTATCGAGCTAGAAAAGGACGCCAGTGCAAATGCCCGGAACTACGAGGTGAGATGAGTGCTGAGCAATGCTGACTGGTGATCTCTGGAGGATGCGTCCAGCTAGGTCGTGCAATGTGTTTAGTACTTCAGGCCCCTTTACGTGGGCCGAGAATCCTCCAGATAATCGCTAACGAGCATTCATAGGCATGCACGTTATCGATTATCTGGCTTTGTAAAAGTACCGCTGATTACCCGATGAATGAGCAAAACACTCATTCGTCGGGTAATTGGATCTTTTGTGTAGCCACCTAAATCATCATTTGCTGGCAGCAGATCGTGCTGTGTAAATACACTCTACTGCCGGCGGTAGGACCCCCACCAATCTAAGGGCTAATGCCCACGAACGTATTTACTTTCTGTGTCCGTCCCGTTTTTCTTTTTTTTTCTTTTTGCGGAACGTATACAGAACCTTTCATTTCAACGGGTCTGCAAAAAAACCGGAAGGTACTCTGTGTGAATTCTGTTTCCGTATGTCCGTATAAACGTTCCGCAAAGAAATAGAACATGTCCTATTATTGTCCGCATTACGGACCAGGATAGGACTGTTCTATTAGGGGCCAGCTGTTCCGTTCTGAAAAATACGGAATGCACACGGACGTCATCCGTATTTTTTGCAGACCGCAAAATACGTACGGTCGTGTGCATGAGTCCTAATAGTTCTCCCCTATAATGTGTATAGGGGATAACTTGTTATAACCGGAATGCCTCTTTAACATGACATGTATTACAGTATCGATAAATCTAAAGACCGCTGGGGGAGGGAATGGCTGTGAGATTTATCAGGCCTCCTGTGCCAGAAAGTGGCTTTAAAGGCTATGTACACCTTTTGTGGGCATTTTATTTTTTATTATTGTACTCATTGTGAGGTAAACATCTTTTTTTCAATTGGACTTTATTAAAAATATGGAGCCCTATTCTCTGTACAGAGCCGAGATGCTCTATTAGAAAGATCTATATTTTCTGTCTGCTCCATTAGGCAGGGAGCTGACGGGCTCCTTATCGCTGCTCTCTGACCTTATAAACACTCGTACCACAGTTCTTATCTTACTGATAAGAATTTGGCTTAAGTATCTGTTTATGACCTCTTAGTCATTTAGAGATAAGGGTTAGGGTACATTGTGAAAGTAGGGTTCACACAGCTAAAAAATAAAAACGGTTAATCCTTTGTGATAGAACGGCTCAATATTTTTTAATAAAGACCAATTGAAAAAAAGAATGGTTTTTAGCCCGAATGAGTAAAATGCAATCATAAAAAATTGTCCCCCTGAAAGTCTACATAGCCTTTTAAAATTGAAATTTTTGTTGTGCAAGCTCTTTTGTGCAAATGATTTTTGCCTGTTTACACCACACCATTTTTTTCTAAACTTTGGGCAGGATTTGAATTCTGTGGCATAGTATTCAATTTCTGCCACACAGACCTCCTGAGATGCATGCCTCTTAATTAATTTAATGCAATAATTTGAAATGCCAATCTCGGACAAATCCCTCCTAAGTCGTTCTGCATTTTTCCTGCCGGGACTGCACACAGCCCATCTCTCAAAGTGGTGGTCAGTGATGGCTTTGTTGTAACTAGGGTGTGCACAGAATCTTTTAACATTCCTGGAATGTTGTGGTGCACATTTAAGTGTTGGGGTGCGGCTACACGGCGACATATCGCAGAAAAGTCGTGCAGCAGGAAAATATGTGCAACTTTCTGTTGAGCGATTATTTTAGAATTACGTTTTGGCTCAGAAAACACAGCTAAGGCTACTTTCGCACTCGCGTTTGGTGCGTATCCGTCATGGATCTGTACAGACGAATCGGTTCAGATAATAAAACCGTCTGCATCTGTTCAGAACGGATCCGTTTGTATTATCTTTAACATAGCCAAGACGGATCCATCTTGAACATCATTGAAAGTCAATGGAGGACGGATCCGTTTTCTATTGTGCCAGTTTGTGTCAGAGAAAACCGTTTGCAGGCAGCGTTTTGGTATCCGTCTCCAAAGCGGAATGGAGACTGAACTGATTCATTCTGAGCGGATCCTTTTCCATTCAGAATGCAAACTGATCCGTTTTGGACCGCTTGTGAGAGCCCTGAACGGATCTCGCAAACGGAAAGCGAAAATGCGAGTGTAAAAGTAGACTAAGTTGCAGGTGAGTCGCGTATCGTGTGCGACTTCCATTAGGCATCATGCACACTGCCGTCGTTGGCCGGCGCCCGTATTGTGGCCCGCAAACAGCGGGTCCGCAATATATGGGCACCGGCCGTTTGTGCACCCCATCACGGATGCTTGAATGGGTCCAGAAGGTGCGGTGTGGAACATAGGCATGGAACGCCGCAAGAGCACTACGGAGCGACTCCGTGGGTTTTCTGTCTGTGCCACCGCACTGCAAAAAAGTTGTGCATGCACTACTTTTTTTTGTGGTGCAGATCGTGGAACCCATTCAAATGAATGAAGCTGCATACGGTGGGCACATGGTCATTGGGCACAGCAATTTGCCAACAACCATGTGCATGAGGCCTTACGTTCTATGGAATAGAAGTCACGTCCTGTGAGACACAATCCTGCATGTTTACATTTTTTGCAACTGTCACGCCACAGCATGTCGTATTGCGACACCAGTCATTGCATGAAATGTTGCCGTACTCTGAAGAATGGTGAAGTATGAGTGGTTCTGAAAAATGACAACACACTCCAAACTGTCAGCTATAACAAAAATGTATAAAAAATGTGGAATGCATGAATGCACCATTTTATGTTTTTGCTACAGTATGTATATCTGCCTTTGATAATATAAAGTAATTCAAAACCCAAATTATACTGTGAGCACCTCATCATAAATAATTACAGTCCTTGTCCTAGTTGCACAGCCCTGAATTGCAGAATTAATGCACTTCTGAACTATTATACTATTACCATAACAACTGATGAAAAGTTTCATTATTTCATTTTTTTTTTCTTCCAGCGGGAAGCAGACAAGAACCAAGATCTTCTTACGCGCATCAAAGCTTTAGAGGAGAAAGAAATGGAATTTCAAAGTAAACTCCAGGAGGAATGTGAAATGAACAAGTCCTATAAGAAGACAATCGAATCACAGAGCAAGAAACTACTAGAAAAAGAGAACAAACTCGACGAGGCTAATGAGGTACAAATACCTGGTAACATGAGAATTCTTAGCGGATCAAAAGGGTTTTTATTAAGGCTGTATTAGGCTACTTTCACACCAGCGTTTTTGATGGATCAGTCATGGATCAGCAAAAACGCTTCCGTCATGATAATACAACTGTCTGCACCCATTATGAACCTATCCTGTTGTATTATCTTTAACATAGCATTGACGGATCTGTCTCTAAAACCATGGTAAGTCAATGGGGGACGGATCAGTTTTCTTTTGTGTCAGAGAAAACTGATCCGTCTCTATTGACTTACATTGTGAGTCATGACGGATCCGTCTTGCTCTGCATCCCAGGGCGCACTCAAAACGCTGCTTGCTGCGCTTTTGTGTGCGTCATGGGAACGCAATCAAACGGAATGAATTCTGGTGCATTCCGTTCAGTTTTGTCCCCATTCACCGTCAAGGTGGACAAAACTGAAGAGTTTTCCTCCGCTATTGAGACCCAATGACAGATCTCAATAGCGGAAAGGGAAAACGCTAGTGTGAAAGCGATCATCTGCCTGTGTAATACTGCCGCCAATTGCCAAATGAATGAGCAAACTCTCATCGGGCAATTCATTTTTTTTTTTTTTTTTTTTAAGCGTGCTTAAAAATCTGCGCTTTACGGCGGCAGATCGTGCTGTCTAACGCTGGGTTCACACCTGAGCGTTTTACAGCGCGTTCAAACGCGCTGTAAAACGCTTAAGACATGAAAACCAATGCTTCCCTATGGGAATGGTTCACACCTGGGCGTTTTACAGCGCGTACGAACGCGCTGTAAAACGCCCGACGCTCAAACAAGTACTTGAGCTTCTTTGGGGCGTTTTGACGCGCGTTTGTGGCCATAGGACACTGCAGTCAATGACACAAACGCGCGTTTACTATTACAAAAAACGCGCGTAAACCCAGCGTTATAGCGATATTCTGTCGGCAAATCTTTAGACACTATGGGGACGAACGATGGCCTAGCGATCGCTCCTCCCAAGGCTGCAGAGAAAATTGCTGCATATAATAGCGGTCTCCTCCACTAGCTAGCAGGCAATTGCCGGAGGGAACGCTTCACTCCCGACAATCACTTGCTGATCTGCCTGTCTAATTACAGGCTTTAGCATACATATTTATGGTATGTTTAAGGCTAGGACTGTATGGCGACTTTGGTGGCACTAAACCAAGATCATAGGGTTGTGTTGAGACATCACCAGTAATGGTTGGCATTACTGCATGCGACGTGGCAAAAAATATATATCTACTGGATTTTTGGTCACAAAGCTCAAGTAACTTTTTCCAGCGTTGCTGATCTAGGGGTGAGTTCACATCATGTTTTTGCCCTCAGTTTAACATGCAAAAAACGTATACGTTAAACGGATGCTTCAGACTTATGCCATACAGTGGCGTCCATTCATCAAACGTATATGTTTTTTACCGTTCTCTGCAGGATACAAAAGTGTGGTGTGCTACACTTTTATATCTTTTTTTTTTTTTTTTCCCCCAACATGTATGTTAAATGGATGGCAAAAACATGATGTGAACTCATTCTAAGATCCACATGTTCTGGAGCACTGTAGAAATTGTTGTCATTCATGCAGTCCGTGGCCCCAGCGGGACACATGTGCGCACACACAGTCCCTTCCTGATAATTACCTGCTTGGTCAGTGCATGTAAATACGCCTTAAGTTGCATACAGATTGCGCACATTTTTGGTCACATGCCCAAAATTGTAGCATAGTCCTGGTCTAAATGGTGGGGTCTGATCATTGGGAAAATCTACCCTCTGTTGGCAACGCATACATGAGCACTATCAATTATAATCCTGGGGTGATACAGAAACGGTTAAGTGCACTCAGTCCTTTAACAGCTGTAGTGACGTCATGATGAAGAGGAGCTGCTAAAGCTGGCCATGGGGCTTAGACATATTGCTGGATCAACTGGTAATTGAATTTGTATTGGGAAGTCCATGTATCACCTGGGGAAGCAGAGACCTGTCATGTTTGATTACAGGAGGCGGGAGGTGACTGACGATGGCTCCTCTGCTTCTCCATGTTGTAGTAAATGTGCAAATGTTGCCTATCCCAGCATGCATATTTAGAGCTGGGGAGATGGTGGGGATTCAGTTAGAGTGCATTCACACTGTGTCAGCGGTGTGAGTCAGGAGGGTTGCCCGACATATGTAGGTGTACAGTGGCATGCGCCACCCAAATTCTGTCTTGTTAAAAAGTGTATACTGCACAGTTAGTGGTAGGTTTATCAAGTCAACGCGCCTGATTGAAACCTACGCTAGAAAACTGCTACAACTGATGATAATGAGGGACCCTTGCAATGCCCCCTTTTTTTGGAAAGTGTCGAGGGTAGTGTGAAAATGGCAATTGCGGCAAAATTTTGTTAAATGACCCCCATGTATGTCCCCCCCCCCCCCTACTGGATACATCTGTGTAAAATAGTGTAGTCAACTACAATATATTAGACCATGCAAAAAAAAAAAAAGATATACCAGTCCAGTGGAGGCACGAAGGGCACTGTTTTGGCCTCCATTGAGCAAAGGTGGCCTATGATCCACAGGGTGCCTTCCCTGTGCATACACCAAACGTATTCTGCAAATTGCGTCGTAAATGCACCTTATATACATGGACGGCGTGTTGGCTGGAATGAAATTCAGGGACTCGCTTCCTTTTTCAAAATTTGTCCAGGATTTTATGGCGGCAAATTATCCGTGTTCATTAGTAACATGGATGTTTAGGAAGAGGTTTTTGTCAGTGATGAAACCTTGTCACTTGCGGTTTGCCGAACAATTTTTACTAATTTACTTCAATTATTTTTCATTATTATTCATTTAGGCTATTAGTGTTCTAAAGGGAAAGGTGTCGGAATTCCAAATTAAAATCATGAATCTAGAAATGCAGCTAAAAAGCCAGGAGACGGAGAAGCAGGAACTGACCGAACAGTTGGAAATTCAGCGCAAGTAAGTGTTTTATTGGGTGTACATTAATTTCTAAAAATTAGACCACATCCTAATCGCAAAATGAGCCAGAGAATTGTGATGCTATGGAAAGTACAAGATGTACATGCAGCGATCTCCTCCAGAGTGATTGCTAATGCCATATTGATGCATATTTAATTTCCATACTGTGTGCGTATGATACCGATGTCCTAATTTCTGAGATGGTAGGGATTTCTGCGCTTTTCCGTTTTTGTGCTATGAGGCTTCTTGCGGCCGGTTTTATATGGGATCCCACTGTTTTGGTATGTTGTGCAATAGGTGGATTTGATAGGAAACATAAGGCAAAGGCTACATGCACACGACCGTGCCGTTTTTTGCGGTCCGCAAACCGCGGATCCGCAATAAAAGGAAGCCGTCCGTGTGCCTTCCGCAATTTGCGGAATGGAATGGGCGGCCCATTGTAGAGATGCCTATTGTCTACAAAATGGACAAGAATAGGACATGCTATATATTTTTTTTTGTTGTGGGGCCACGGAACGGTGCAACGGATGCGGACAGCACACGGAGTGCTGTCCGCATCTTTTGCGGCCCCATTGAAGTTATAGGGTCCGCATCCGAGCCGCAAAAAATGTGCATGAGGCCAAAGTCTGGAGATGGTTGGATATTTATATGGAGCATCTTGTTTAGTTTTTCAAATGCCGTTTTCCAAAAAGTTTGGATTTTTTTACATGTCCACCATAGATGTAGATAGGTTCCTTGGGCTCCACAATTTTTCCAGCATAGATCAGAGTAGTTGGGATCCATATGGTTTATTTTTACCGATGTTAGGTGCCATCTCAGAAGTATTTTTCGAGAGGGTTCACAGTGGTGCATTCCTTTTGGATATTTAATTAGTACAGTTGAACGCAGGCAGGAGAATAGGTTGTTCCTAGGTCTCTTTCCCATTGTAATTGTAATACAGATTTATTTTTTAACTTCGCTATTGTTTCAGCATAGAAGTTAGAAATACCTTTCGTTATAAGATTTTGAGTAGAAAAGAATGTAAATTCAGATTTAGGAAATATTGGCTCGTTGATCTGGATTTGGGAAAAGGAGTGACTGATTCTTAAATAATTTTTAGAAGTCTGTTTTAGGTAACTGATATTGGGAAGCTAAATGGGTGAATGAGCAGTGTTCCTTTCCATGTATTGTGTAAGGCTACATGCACACGACCGTGTGTGTTTTGCGGTCCGCAAATTGCGGTTCCACAAAAAAAACGGATGACATTCCGTATGGAATCCTATTTTTTTAGCAGAGCAACGGAACGGACATACTGATGCGGACAGCACACTGTGTGCTGTCCTTGTTTTTTGCGGACCCATTGAAATGAATGGGTCCGCATCCTATCTGCAAAAAAAACGGATCGGACACTGAAACAAAATACGGTCGTGTGCATGTAGCCTAATGCTGTGTGTTTTACAGGAAGCTGCAGGATGGCAGTCAGACGACACAGGCATTGCAGGAACTCCAGGCGTTAAATGCTGACTGTGAAATAAAGATAAAGGTTGGTAAATTACAGATCTTTGTAACTGTTGCAAACGGCACCTTTGTTAAACTTAGGGTCCATTCACACGTCTGCAATTTTGTTCTGCATTTTGCTGAACGGAATTGCGGACCCATTCATTCCTATGGGGCAGCACGATGTCGGATCCGCACTTCCGTTCCGCAAAAAAATAGAACCTGTCCTATTCTTGTCCGCAATTGCGGACAAGAACAGGCATATTCTATTAGTGCCGGCAATGTGCGGAACGCACATTGCAGCTCTCTGTGTTTTGTGGATCCGCAAAACACGTTGCGGACGTTATGGTTCGTGGTAGCGGAATCCGTAACGGAATTCTTAGATACCCCGAAACTTGTATGCCGAACATGAAAACAGAAGTTCGCTCATCCCTAAACATGTCCTATTCTTGCCTGCAAAATGCGGAGCACAGACCCATTAAAGTCAATGGGTCCCCCAAAAAAACGGATGTCAAACGGACTTCATCTGATGGTGGTCTGACATATGGGACCATTACTGGCCCAGAAAATTAAGAGTTACAGTGATTTTTCCAACACCGTTTCCCATTCAGTCATTTCCTGTACAATGGCACCCCAGCCACTCGATTGTGCATGGAGCCGCAGCACAGCTATACTAAAGTGAATTGGGCTCTGTCGCCGTTACCTGCACAGCTGCCTGACTGGGATGTCCATGTTCAGGAAAAAAACACAAAATCAGGACTGTGGCCCCTCTATTCTGTGTATCCATGGGGTGAGCAGAGGTTGGACCCTCACTAATCATAAAGTCATAACGTGTCCTAGTGATATGCTAGAAGTATGAGATGGGAATGACCCTTTAAATAGGGTTTGCTTGGTTGCCAGTAACTTAGTTATTTTACTTTGCACAGACTTTGGAACAGAAACTGTCATCTCAGGAGCAGGATGCTGCAGTTGTGAAGAGCATGAAATCTGATCTTGAAAAACTACCCAAAATTGAGAGAGAACTACAGCAGCTGAGAGAAGAGAATTCTTACCTCAGGTATATCCGTGGCCATAATCACTATATTTGATCCCTGGGCCGGTGACATTTTTGACAAAGTAGATCCGTCCTGAAAATTCACTGTTCTCCTCAAATGGGTTGTCTGAGGATAGGAAAAAGCAGGGGATGGTGTATAGTAGCAAAATTACACCATTCAGACTACTTTCACACTCGCGTTTGGTGCAGATCCGTCATGGATATGCACAGACGGATTTGTGAAATGAAAAGTGAATGGGGGAAGGATCCGTTTGGCTCAGTTTAGTCAGGCGGACACCAAAACGCTGCAAGCAGCGCGGAATGGTGACTGAACGGAGGCAAACTGATGCATTCTGAGCGGATCCTTTTCCATTCAGAATGCATTAGGGCAAAACTGATCCGTTTTGGACCGCTTGTGAGAGCCCCGAATAGATCTCACAAACGGAAAGCCAAAACGCCAGTGTGAAAGTAGCCTTACCTGTTGATTCGTCTGTCACTCTGGCGCTTCCATTCTGCTTCTCCCTGCTGGTTTAATGTCACAATGACCACTGCTGCCAATCGCTTGCCTCAACAGTGTAACTTTCAGGTCAGTGATTACTTGCAGTGGAGAGATGAGTAAATCTATTTGTATGAACCTATTTGTGTCATCAATAAGAGTTCTAGACCTGTGAGGGGTGGCCCCCACTGCCACTTTATTGACAGGGCCGGACATCTCTCCCGGCCTTGACAGTCTTGTGCCAGCGCCGCCGCTCCAAGTAGCGGCAGAAGCAAAGAGACTCTGCTTCCTCTTTTGGACCAGTTACTGCCCATGTGCCGCTAGCGGTGTGGTGTCTCCCGAAATATCTCTTGTAGGGAGTTGAATTAGGAAATTCAGTTTCAGTGTAATTTGTTAAGCAGATGCCACAATGAAACGGAAATTAAGGTAAAGCAGTGAAGGATTGGTAGTCATCGCCAGCCAGGCACTACTTCTGCCTCGCCTCTGCAGGAGAAATGTAGTATTACATGACAGCCATTCAGATGAATGAACATCCAAGTAAGGCCCTATTCACACAACCGTATATCTGGTCGCATCCGATCTGTGTTTAAATGGGGCCGCAAAAAATGCGGCTTGCACACCATGTGCTGTCTGTATCCGTATGGCTGTTCCACAGTCCTGCAAAAAAGAGAACATGTCCGTTTTGCCGGGAAGAATAGGCACTCTGCAAAATACATATGGTCGCGTGAATATAAGGACTGCTAGAGTCTCCTAGAACAAAAGCCACTGGTACTTATCATCTACCTGTTCTTGCTCTTAGTGGGGTCCCGGCTTCATTTGTAAGTAGGTTTTAGTAAATTTCAAGGCATAGCAGTATAATACATAATAGCCTTCTACTTATCAAACCTGGTGCAACTGGAAAGTTACCCTTAATTGTATTCCATCTCCTATTCTCCTTCTCCCATTTCCGCTGTCCCTTCGCACAAGTTTTCTTAAATCTCCAGTATTACAGCATTTCCTCACTCTGGGGCTGCTTTTAAATATGTAGACGGACATTATTTTTTGGTACTTTACTAAATTGTTTAATTTGACTTTATGTGCTTAATTTTCTGCTTTATTCAGGGAAATGAGAGAAAATAACGCACTTCTGAAAGAAGAGGTGGAATCGCTGCGTAGAACAGCCGAGCGCCACGAGAGGATGAACGAAGAGCTGGTGGCTTTAGAGCTCGACAAGGAAGTAAGTGACACATGGTTAGCATAATAATTTCCACATATCCTTTTCATGTGGCCGATTTAAATTGGTTACCTAGTATTGGTGACCTATCCTCAGATCATTGGGGTCCGACTTCTGACATCCCAGCCCCTTGGCTGCTGGCAGGGACTGCGCCGCCTGGGCCATCGCTGTATTCTCTTCCTTGACCTGTGACATCACGCTCATTGGTCACATGGCCTTTGTGCAGTCTTGTTCAAGTGAATGGGACGGAGCTGCAATACTAAGTTTCTATTCCAGGGATCAGCAACCTTTGGCACTCCAGCTGCTGTGAAACTACAACTCCCAGCATGCAAACATACTTGGCTGTTCGTAGATAGATGTGAAAAGAACACTTGTAGTTTCAGAACAGCTGGAACGACAGAGGTTGCTGATCCCTGTACGGTGTACGGCGCTGTGCTTTGTATAGTATGAACAGACCAAAGTTCTCATTTGAGAGCAGGGGCCTCTTCAAATAGAGGATTGGCAGGTGTGCTGTGAGTCGGACACCAACAGCTCAGATACTGATCATGTATCCTGGGGACAGGTAATCAATATTTTATTCCTGGAAAACCCCTTTAAGACATATAGATGTTCTAGAGAGCCTTTTTATGGAGTTACATGTTCAGGACCTCCCCCCCCCCCCCCCCCCCAATATGATCCGAAGTGTAGAGCCAGTAGTAGCTGCTCTGCTGTACCCCGTTCATTCTTCTGTTGTGTAGATATCCATTCCATTAAATGGCCACATGCTATATTACATTTTGCCTGCGGTGGCTACTGCAAGTGAAATGAGATGCTGACAAAGCCAGGTGTATAACCACCTAACTGTTTTGCCCGAGTCCAGCTTGGGCAGTGGGAAAAGTAGCTAACTGGACGGGGGAGGGCCACTTTAGATGCTGCTATCTCCTGAATGGAGAAACATGCAACTGGTCTTGTTTGAAAGCTGACATTCCAGGCTTTCATACAAGGAATGTCAGCTTTCAAACAAGACCAGTTGCATGTTTGTAGCTGCTACCATTCAGGAGATAGCGGCACCTAAAGCGGCCCTCCCCCATCCAGTTAGCTACTTATCCTACTGCTAGAGCTGGACTGGGACAAAGCAGTGAGGTGGTTAATAGCGGACTACTTCTTATGTTTAAAGGTTTGTCAATCTTGAGGCCGTCCCTTCCGTGTAAGTCAGTGTGTGGGCTTTGCCATATTATATATCCTACAGATAAAATATTGAAATCTACTTGTCTGCTGGGAAATGTATGCTGAATGCAATTTTTCTTTTTTTCTTATTACAGAAAATACTTAAGAAATTAAAGATTTGGGAAAACATGGAGAAAACGACTGGTCTCGACATCAAGTAGGTGCCTAATGTCTGGATAAGTGGAGTCATTTTTCATGTTGTGAAAGAGCAAAATAGCAGGTCTGCCCTTTAGGAACAATCGAAGCGCTGTGTGGATATCTGCCCTGGCTATCCAAGAGATTTCAGCGCAGCTAGTGTAGAGAAAATGCGCAGCCGACCACCTATTCCCACAGGAAAATCAGCTGTTGGTGCCTTTGAGCAGATTAAATCTTAACATTTACATCATGCACAGAAGATCGAGTGGCCGGAGAGTGCTCTGCGCTCTCTGTCACTCGCTTGTTGGCTGATCTGCTTGATCCTCACCCTGCTTTACTGCTGCGTCTATATGGCTGAGCAATTATGGCTTGTGCTTCCTCAGAATTCTGCAATCATTTAAATAATTGAACTCAAAACTTCTACCATGCTTGTTCAGTGTCTACACAAAGCCTGCACTTGTAACTTGCATAGTACGAGGTATTCTCATTACGCCAGGTACTTTGCAGGACTCTGACATAGGAAAAGTTAACTGTTCCATTTCTTCATAGGAGCTCAGCTCATTTACGGTGTATCTGACAACAGACTGAATCGGCAGAATTCTGAATGCTGCTCTAGGCTATAATACAATATCAGTAAGAAATAAGTCATGTCAGCTGTGTGGAACGAACAAGCCTTACCTATATGGGTACAGCCACATGGCGGAAATGCTATTGTTTTTTTTTTTCTGCAGAAGAATAATCTTCAGGATTTTGCAGTTACATCGAAGTGGATGAGATTTAAAAAAGATCTGTCACCTGACATGGCTGATTTAGTAATTACTTACATTCCGCATGTAATAACAATTCTGGAGCATCTATTCTTATCACTCTATGTTGTGTCTTTCTTATATTATTCCTGCTAGACGTTTATGTATGAATTGCTGGTGAAAAGCAGGTTGCAATGAAGGTCCAACTGGGTGTTAACAGTTGGCGGTGTGTCCCTGCACAGTCTGACACTGGCAGCACTGATTGGATTCTGTAAGACTGTGCAGGGACCCCCCCCCCCCCAACTGGTAACACCCTGCTGGACCTTTATTGCAAACTGCTAATAATTAAAGGGAACCTGTCACCGGGATTTGATGTATAGAGCTGAGGACATGGGTTGCTAGATGGCCGCTAGCACATCCGCAATACCCAGTCCCCATAGCTCTGTGTGCTTTTATTGTGTAAAAAAACAGATTTGATCCATCTCACGTACAGGACACTTCTCAGTTTAATTTGCATATGGATCAAATAGTTTTTTACACAATAAAAGCACAGAGCTATGGGGACTGGGTATTGCGGATGTGCTAGCTGCCACCTGGCAACCCATGGCCTCAGCTCTATACACAAAATCCCGGTGACAGGTTCCCTTTAATTCATAGCTTGTAGTAGGAATAATAAAGGAATGCAACAACGCAGAGTCATATAATTAGATGCTCCTGAATTTTTGTTACATGGGGAATGTAAGTAGTTACTAAAACAGACCTGTCTGGAGAGGGGACAGGTCCTCTTAAAGCAAATCTGATCCCCGCACTGTGTAGGAAATCTCAGGCAGTTATTGACTTGCAGTTTGCGCGTTTCACCCTTTTCAATGCATCAGCTGATTTTCGTCTGCTGAAATTCCTCAGAATCTGCAGTGGAAATCCATCCATTGTGGCTATACCTTTGAACTGGTTGTCTGCTTTTATATGCGGATGACCTATCCTCAGGATAGGTCATCAATATCTGATCGGTGGGGATCCGACTCCCAGCACCCCTCGTCGATCAGCTGTTTTCAAGAGAGAGCATTGCTGGTACGAGCTCTGCCTTCTCCTTGTTTATCATCGCAACTGCAGCGGCGAGCAGTGTAATTACAAGTATGGCGTCTCCATTCACTTCTAAGGGACAGCTCTATCTGTTCAAGTGCATACTAAAGTGTATACCGTCCCATAAAGTGAATGGGGACAGAGCAGTTGTAATTACACTGCTCACTGCTGCAGTTGCGACGGCGAGCAGGTAAACGGTGAAGAGAAGGCACAAACACTACTTTCTCTTCAGCTGATCAGCGAGGGTGTCGGGAGTCGGATCCCCGCCTATCTGATATTGATGACCTATCCTGAGGATAGGCGATCAATACAATAAAAAAGACAACCCCTTTAAATTCCATTCATTAACTATAATGACTGTCTCCTGTGCAAAGGTGGCAATCACACCCTAAGGCCTCTTTCACACGAGCGCGACGGATTGGCTCCGGATGTGTTCAGTGAAACTCGCACCGTTTTGCAAGCAAGTTCAGTCAGTTTGGTCTGCGATTTGCGTTCAGTTCAGTTTTTTGCGCGGGTGCAATGCGTTTTGAAGTGTTTTACAAGGTTTACAAACAACATCTCCTATCAACCATCAGTGAAAAACGCATCACATCCGCACTTGCTTCCGGATGCGATGCGCTTTTCACTAAAGCCCCATTCACTTCTATGGGGCCAGGGCTGCGTGAAAAACGCTGAATATAGAACATGCTGCAATTTTCACGCAACGCAGAAGTGATGCGCGAAAAACTCTTATGTACACAGACCCATTGAAATGAATGGGATTCGGTGCCGGTGCAATGCATTCACGTCACACATTGCACTCGCTCGTGTGAAAGCGGCCCAAGTCCTCATCCACATTTCCGTGTCAGTGTCACGTCCATGAAAAAAGCTTGCATCTTTCATCCGTGTAGATGTCGGTGAAAGATCCGTGGTTGCTACATGTGTCCGTTTTACCATCCATGTCTCATCCGTAATTCACTGACGTTGCTCAGCTGAAAATTAATTTCCAAAGCATCTCCTATAAGGGTTCATTCACATGTCCACAAATTGCGGATCTGCAAAACACTGATATGGCCATGTGCGTTCCGCATTTTGCAGACCGCACATGGCCGGCACTATAATAGAAATGCCTTTTCTTGTCCGTGGCTGCGGACAAGAATATGACATGTTCTATTATTTTTTTTTTTTGCGGGGGAGCGTAAAGGAAGTGCGGATGCGGACAGCACACTGTGTGCTGTCCGCATCTTTTGCGGCCCCCTTGAAAATGAATGGGTCTGCAAAATTGCGGAACGGATGCGGACGTGTGAATGAACCCTAAGTCTTTAGTGAAAAACGGACGCACCATGGATGCTATCCATGTTTCGGTGATTCTTACGGTCCCATAGACTTTAATGGGCGTGCTTGGTCCGCATCATATATCAAAGCAGTGCATGTCTCGGTCAGTACAAAAATACTGAAGTGTGAACAGACACTTAAATCAATGGGTACGTGTGCTGTCCGCAGAAAAACGGACATGTGGACGAAGCCTAGGTATCGCAGCTGACGTATGGTCGTCGGAAGAGCCTGTAACAGAATTTACATAGGGGCCCAGGAGCTACAAGTTCCGCTTTATGAAGACCGTAAATAATCCTCAGTGGTGGCAAATACCGGACCGCTACTGATTCCCTGGGATTTTTTTTTCAGCGACATTTATGGGGAAATTACCTGTTTTATGAAAAGAGCAATGATAATGAACACCTGCCTGCTACTGATCCCCATCGATTCTGCAGGAGGCCTTTTATTTTAACGAAATGATGAAGACTGAAAATAGCATATTTCCTCGAATGCTTATTTATTCCTAAATGGGAATATGAAGAGCTGGTGATTTACCAGTAAATTGCTTTTGCCTGTGTTCTGCTCCTAATGAAATCCAATTATAATGGTTCCATATGCGTTCGCGATCTCCCTCGTAATCATCAGCATCTGTCACTCTACCCCTTCCCCCCCCAATCCAGTGATGCGCCGGTTCTCGTGGCGTTCCATCGAATGCTGGCGCTGGTATGCCGCCCGTCCTCGCTACCGTCCTTCTCTCGGTATTTCACCTAAGTGACTTTCTGGTTGGTGGGGGAGGGGGGGGGGGAATAGCTTTTACTTACCTCAAGCTGTTCATGTTTAATGGAGTCATTTAGCAGCAGGAGACAAATGAAAATGAGTGACACGTTTTTTTTTTCTTCCTTTTTTCCACTCCAATTTAATAACATCTTCATTTAAAATTAGACTTTTCAGTGGAAGTGGCGAGGTTTTGATTAAGCCACGTAACACTGAGCAATCTTTCTGGGAGAGAATATGTATTTATTAAAGAATAGGGGGAAAGAATGTTAATAGCGCCCGAGGAAATAATTTACGGCCTTGCTTTAATAATTTGCTTTGGGACGATTTCACACTGTTTCCAATTAGAAAAAAAAAAAATATATAAAATGCTAATGGAGGTTTTGGGGTCTGGGGCACAGGGGAGCCGTTGATGTTGTAATTGATGTAATGTCATAATGGAGACGCGAGTCGTCACTGGGGTAGTGGAGGAATAGATGTAGCTAAGGCCGCTTTCACACTGCGTTTGGCTGGGTCTAGCGGAGGTATACCGCCGACGGACGGCACGACATACCGTAGGTATGAATTGTGAATAATGTAGTGGGCAATGCTAGAAATATTTCTTCAGTTTGCCACCAGATGGCGCTAGCTGTGCCTACTTTTTTTTTGTCTAGGTATTTAGAATAAAGTTTTTAGTAGAAGATTTTGGGAAGTTATGATGAACCTTTCCTATGCAGAAGTTGATGAATGGGTTGTCCTGCCGTTTATATTGATGACCAGGATATGTCATCCGCATCTGATCGGCGGGGTCGGACACCCGGCACTCCCTCCGATCAGCTGTTTGAACACGGGGCGGCGCTCCATGTGAGCACTGCTTCCTCTTCATTACAATGTGCATTGTCTCCTGTGGAGCGTCGCGTAGTGTCATTACAAGTACTCGCTCCGTTCAAGTGTTCAAGTCAATGGGCACTTCTGAGGCGATTGCTAAACCAGCTTTGTACCTCTGCATTTTGAGAATCCATGGTGGTCTCAGAGGTCAAACCCCCCCTCCCCCCCAGTAACCATAAAGTAATGGGAATGCCCCTTTAATAAATCTTAAATGAATTCCGTCTCCATGTTTATGTTGCTCTCAAATAGGGCCGTATAAAGATTCTCGTTAATTAACTTACAAAAATACCTTCTACTTCAATTCCTCAAATTAATATTTGCTTACTGTCAGTGAATGGAACAAAATTCATTTTTTTGTCTGTGGGCTGAAAGGACTGCCGAGCTTGTGGCAAAATAGAACTTTTAGGGCTTATTTGCACGACCGCGCTCGGCCCGGGAAACGCAATCTATGTGTCAGCAGCATCTCTCGGACTGACCGCGGCTTCCCCCCGACCCGAACGGACTGTATCATAGTAATTTTATAATGGTCAGTGGCTGTCTGATCGCGGGGGTATTGCAGTGTATTTACATGAAGATGTCAGTACACTGCAATAGCCCCGCAATCACATGTGAACAGACTATATAAAAAATTACTGTGAAACAGTCCGTTCGGGTCGGGGGAGCCACAGTCGGGCTGGGAGATGCTGCCCACACACTAACCACATTTCCTGGGCCGACCGTGGTCATGTAAATGAGCCCTTATACACAGTCGGACATGGTCAGGACAGTTTTCATTCACTGACAGCAAGCATGACTCTTGAAAACAGTGAGGAATAATAGCACAAAACATATTTGTAAGTTGCAGAACTTTTTATGACACATCACCATCACACCTCTTTGCGATTAACCATACCGCCGGCAATGCCGCTTCCAGTCCATCTGACTCTGTAAATGAGATGAGACAGATTTGATGCCGCCATCGATTACCTTCCCGGGCAGTGACGGATTACAGGTCTTTTAATCGGCGTGCCGCCCGGACGTACGTGCGCCTCAATAATGGCTTCTGTCGCCGCCTGCATGGACTGTTGCCATTCATGGAGGCATCTGGATCCCCAGAAGAGATTTGTGGATTATATCCAAACGTCTAAGACTTGTGTTCTGCCAACTTTCCAGTGATGGGGCTTTCACTAATAATTGCAGTGCGGCTCATTACAAGCTTTTGCTGAATTAAATTGTTCTCCTGAAAAGAATATTTTCTTCCTTTTTTTATTTTTTTTATTATTGTAACTCTTGCCTTTTTTTTCCCTTCTCCCGTAATGGGTAACACATAATGCTTGGCGGTGTAATAAGTGCTTGGTCCCAGGCCGGGAGCCAATTCTGAAGGCCGGCATTACTCTGATTGTAGGTCCAGGATTATAGGTAACTGGCCAGTGCTGCTTTTATGTCCAAATTACAGCCGCCCGGAAGCAGGTTGGTATGAAAACGCAGCGCAGGTGTCTGCAGGGGAGGAGGTTGCTGTGTTGCCTAAATTGCCCATAACAAAAGCTAGGTTTGGGATGGCAAAACTCTGAGATCCTATGCTAGCCCGGGTAAGAGGTAGCACGATAGTGAAACCTAAGACTGATAAAGTGATGAAGGGACAGTCATGCGAATAATAAGGTCTATCTTGCGGGGAAGTGGAAACACTTCTGCAGTCAGTGACGAAACTCCTGCAGAACTGGTACCTAATCCTTTAAGTGAAGTAACCATTAAAAACAATGGTGCGGATAAGGTGCAAGGTGATTGTGCCAAGTTAGCGGAAATGCATAATGAAAGGGGGATGTCATGTGAAATATCTGATGTTGATAACATGCCTTCTCCGTTGCAGAATGTGGTCAGGGGAGACGTGCCCCCTGGTGGTAAAAATGTAAATGATGATGAAGCTTTATTTTCTTGCTATTTTTCATGAAGATCTATATGACTTGATCAAGAGATTTGAAGAAGTGCATAGAAGTAGTGTGGAGTAAAGCACAGCTCCAACTCAGTGTTTGAATGTGCAGGAAAATATGGTAGGGCTAGAGGGTGTACCGCACGTACCAGAGGTGCATATGCAGTCTCCACAGTGTTTTATGGTTACTAAGGAAGTGTCCCAGGTGGGGAATTAGCTCATTGGTGCCCCATAAGGTCAAAATTAATAATGACACGAGCGGCATGTGTGACTTATGTACTGTGACCTATAGCAACTCAGAGAGTGAAGCTACCATGTCAAGGTCCTGAGAAACTAAGGTGGTTACTAGTAGCGACCAGATGACAGTTATATCTGACTAGATGAGAATGAAGTCGGGTGACGTCAGCTTAGTGTCTGAAGCCCATATCCAGACAGTTGTAGATGACCGGACAGGACAGTACAGCTGCAAACAAGAGGATGATCTCTCTCCACACGGTCCCTAGAAGCGTTGGAGACTAGCTGTCTTCACAGAGCAACTGAAGAAGGCTTCAGAAGGGTCAAAGGAGGAGACCCAGAAAGAGAATGGTGATACTCCTACATCTGCTGCAGTAGAGCCGAGCGAGGAGCAGCTGGAACCGGAGGCCCAAAAGCGGTGTGTTTTACACAAGCTTGTGCGAAAAGCTGAGAAGAAACTGTTGAAAAACATGGAATTGATGGTTCAGCGCCTGGAGAAAAAGGGTGTGACATACAAAAAGTTGGAGAAAACCAAGAACAAACTTCTGCGAGAATTGGATGATCTGAAGGTGGACCTGGACCACCAGAAGCAAATTATGTCTAACCTAGAGAAGAAACAGAAGACGTTTGTCCGGCTCCTGGCTGAAGAGAAATACACCTCTGCTCTATATGACTAAGAATGTGCCTGAGCGGGAGACTGATGCTTGGGAGAAGGAGACCAAGCCCCCACTCCTTGGCTAGAGCCCTTGAAGAAGCGCTTGAGGAGCCAGGTGAATTTGAGAGGCTGAATGAGCAACTCGGAGCAGAGATAGAGGATCTCATGAGCTCAAAGGATGTCAGGAAGAAGTCTATTGAAGTCTAAGCTAGAGCCTATTAAAAATGGGTCTGGAGATGGTGGCACTGCGGTGCTGGCCGAGGCAGAGAAGATGTTCTGCTGAGCCAGTTGATGGGGCTGATGTGGATGCTGAAGCCCACAGACCCGTGGTAGAGTGTAGCCCGGGCCTGGAAGATGTCCCCTCTGCCTACAAGGCCTTCCAAATAGCCAGCAGCCTGCTGTGGAAGAAGTACGAGGAGGTGGACAATCAGTTTCCGGATCCTGGCTATTACGATGGGCTGGCTCTCCTGACTACTCCCCAAAAGGAGAACAGTGTCCTAGGTGAGCCTCTGGAGAAAATGCCAGAAGACGAGGAGTCTGCTGAAGACCCGGTGCCTTCTTCCTCGATGAGAAAGGGGGGGGAGGAGTTAAGAGGGCAAGTATATGGTGCCATGTCCGAGAAGGATGAGAAGGCTGTCAGAGACTGGACTCTCCAAGAAGACACAGGCTGAAGAAGTTAAGGCCTATGTGTTGATGGACGTGAAGTCCCCAGGTGCTGCAGAGACCAAAGTTAAGACAAAGGGAAGCGGTAGCCAAAGTGGAAAAAGCCACTAAAGAAGCAGCGGTCTCTGAAACTGCCACCAAAGCTGGGGAAACCACTGCTGGAAAGAAGAAAGAAGTGAACCAGATGCAATTAAAAGAAGCGAGCAGGGGCAAGCATGCTCTCCTGAAGGAGCCCCGCAAAGCAAAGGAGAAAGAGTCTGGACACGACCATGACTGGGAACAGTTCAGTCAAGATCTGCAGCAGTCCAAGGAAGGACATAAGGAGCATGTGCGGGAGCCAGAGAATCTAAAAAGAGAGAGATCAAAGAGTCCGAGAGCGCATCATCACCACCCAGGAAAGAGTAGAAAAAGAGTATCTGGCCATGAGATAGACACGAGGCCTTTAGGCAGTTTCTATTGGGCAAGACGTCAGTTTTGGTGATAAACCAAGCTCTGCTGGCGTGGGCTTAAACAAGGGGGGTAGGATGTGAGACAGTGACAGATCTCACACAGTCACACAGGTTAGAGGCAAGGAAGGGGTGGATAGTGTGTTCCACACCCCTATTCCACCACAGGTGAGACCAGCTGGAGGTACTCAGGCTGGCATAAAGTACCTCCCAGGGTGTCAGTAAGGGGGGAGTGTGCAAACAGAGGCCTGGTGAGGCTCGGAGTGTGGTCTCAGCTGGGCAAGGCTGGGAGATATTCTGACCGTGCTGCAGCCTGGGGATTGGTGGACTAGTGGGCTGAGAAAGCCGCACCTGAAACAGTTTGTGAACTGTGATGTATACTGTAGGTGAGTCAGAGAGACATGTGTTGTGTTATGTTTTAGTTAGTGGCCAGACGGGCAGGCTTTTTTATTTTGCTTAATTATGAACACAGCTACATCCCCAGTTATACGAGGGTGTGCACTCTTATACAACCACATTATTTTAGTTTTTTTTTTGTTTTCTTCCCTCCACCTAAAAGATTTCAGTTTGTTTTTCAATTGAGTTGTACAGTTTATAGGTCACATTAAAGGTGGAAAAAGTTCTGAAATGATTTATCATATCACAGAAACCTGACATTTTAACAGGGGTGTGTAGACTTTTTATATCCACTGTACATGTACAGACATAACACACCCACTAGATACAGGCACACGTACAGTATATGAGCACACTATATACTATCAGAAAGTTGATTTCTGGTTCAGTCTATACCAGCTTTGCTCTGCTATAAAATTGCACCTGAGCAACTTAACTCATCACAAGCTAAGCTGAATCTATTGCACATCGTGCCCTGTGTGTGTGTGTGTGTGTGTATATGTATGTGTATATATATATATATATATATATATATATATATATATATATATATATATATATATATATTATACACACACACTATTATTCTTCTTGCCATCTAGTTCTTTGGCCGCGCCGTCCGCCGGGGAGCTCAGGTTTTGGCACTGAAGTAACGCACACGTTGCATACAGACACTTCTCTATGGGATTGATTCTGTTCCGGCTTCTCTGATCGCTGCCTGCTGCAGCCAGATGACACTGTGCGACTGCCCTACTGCCCGGGGCTACACGGATCAAGCCGCAGCCTGCTGATTCTGCTCGGCACAGAGGAGGCGAAATGAGGACAAGATGGCCTATTATTAGACTCCTCTCCCCTTTTATTCCTCCTCTTGACTAGCCGATGACCCGTGTGACCTGAAGACTACAGGCTGAAGGTTATAAGGAGGCTCGGCTCCTCTGCGGCACTTTTTGGACAACTTTTTTGCTCTCTAAAATACACATTTAAGATGTAAAGTGGACTATCAGCTTTAAGCTCAGGTCTAATCATCTTAGACACTTATGGCATATCCATAGGATGTACATCTGTCTTCAGAATGGGGGCTGCTTGATCCTGCAGACTAGACTAGAGAGGCGGCTGCACATATGAGTGGAGAGAGTGGTGGTGTTAAATGTTTTTCCCTCCTTAGAGTGGCGGCTGAGATTTACTAACGTGTCTGCCCCTAACTTTGTCTAGTGGCTCTAATTGGCGCAATTTGGCACAGC
Organism: Bufo gargarizans; assembly: GCF_014858855.1. Lineage (NCBI taxonomy): Eukaryota > Metazoa > Chordata > Amphibia > Anura > Bufonidae > Bufo > Bufo gargarizans. Next base: position 168,390,780 of record NC_058087.1, read on the forward strand.
TAGGGTGTCTACACTTCTTTCTGGAGCTTATAGAAAAGGGCGCGTGGCCCAGTATGCACCGGTTTGCACAGATTGTGCCACATTTCGGCGTGAAATTCTGTGTCAAAGTTAGCCAACCAGTCACTAGTATAGAGTCAGAGAAAAGTGTCCCTCACCGGATTTATCATCCAGCCTGAGCCCCTGTGGTAAATCCGGTGCAGGTCTAGGCAGCTGGGCTAAGGTTGCATCTTCAGACCAAAAAGCTCCAGATGTTGCATGGACGTGTGCTGAAATTAGGTGTTTTTATGTGGCATTTTATGCATTGTATATGCAGTTGGAAGTTATTGTCACTAGCGGAGATTTGGCTTGAAAAAAACAGTGTATGCAGAGCAAGAAACTAGAAACATAGAATGTGTCGGCAGATAAGAACCATTTGGCCCATCTAGTCTGCCCAATATATCTGAATCCTATGAATAGTCCCTGGCCCTATCTTATATGAAGGATAGCCTTATGCCTATCCCATGCATGCTTAAACTCCTTCACTGTATTTGCAGCTACCACTTCTGCAGGAAGGCTAGAAATGGTCCTTTTCCTCCTCATTCATGTATAGAATGCAAGAATTACAGTAGAGACTGTCGCAGGCAGAGAAGAACTGAGAAATATTTTGTTTAAATCTTCAATGTTGTGTGCAGTCATTCTTTGAGGAAAGGTGGACACAGTGGTATTTGTACAGGACTAAGATGAGGTTATAGTGTCTGGCGGTGGCTTTTTCCCCTTTCCCTATTAAAAACGAATGCAGGCTCGGCAGAGCCAAGCATACATGTGCGTAGGAGGTCGGGACAAATAGCTGTCAGCCAGACATGCATTCTGGCCAGCTTCAGAAGTGACGTGGCGATGTTGATGTCTGTAATTAAGGGCGGTCAGTCTGCAGGACAGACACTGGCAGGTATTGCTTTCCGTAGATGGGGTAGCAGCCATTTGCCGGCTGGGTCTGGCCTTGATTGCTCTGTTAACAGGAGGGAGTATAATACGTGAGAGGAGGAGGTGGGTGACGTCAGGAGTAGACAGGCGAGAAGTTACTTAAGGTCGGCGGTGCCAGGAGATAAGGGAGATATATGCCGCCAATATAAATATTAATATTTCCTCTTCCCACTTCTTCAAAGAGCCGGCGCTTCGCTCGCTCCCTCATCAGATACAGTAATTACACAGTTTACTGGGGGCTTCATTAATGAGTAGCACATTTTCTACGAAGCCGTTTAACCGGTTATGTCAGAAAATGGTTTCTATTAGCTTTTTGATCGCCCAGGGTCCGACCTCTGGGACCCCAGCGATCCCGAGACTGAATAGTCTTACCCTGCAGAGCCGACGTACAGAGGAAAATGGCAAAGGGGCCACAAGTGATATATGGATGCCGAGGGATCTTCATTTTCAGGATAGGTGTGGGAGGATATCTCCACACCGACCACAAGAGGAAAGGGAAAAGGTACTAGGCCTGGAAACTAGGGAAAGGGGAAAAGGTCACCACCTAGTGAATCCCTAACCCGAGCCCTGACTACTATGAACAGACCTTGATGGTAGGAATGTTCATACGCTGGAACCTAGGGCCCTATATGACCCTAACGGGCCCTGGAAATGGTGTCATGACCCGAGATGACCTGTTCCTTCCTAGCTGAAGAAACAGGAGAGTCCCTCAGGCCTAATACCAAAAGGTAGGGGAAAACCATGAACATGAAATAGGGAAAAGACACTTAACTCCAAAATATGCAGACGAGCAGGAACTCGGAAGAAAACCAGACACCAGCTTTTCACAACGAAAAGGAGCTATAAACCGCATGGCCAGATGGGTGAGGCCAGACTAAATAGAGGAGTAGGAATCACCACTTAAGCTACACCTGAGACCAGAGGTGTGGTCAAACCCAGCAACAACACAGACGATTGAAACCAGAGAGGCTGTCAGATCACATCACGTGCAGCCAGTCTCCTAGATCTTCTGACCCCTGTCACAGGAGAGACCGAGACAGGGGCTCTTAAAGCAGTATTACGGTTGCTACCTGTTATCCTCTATCCACTGGATAGGGGATAACTAATTGATTGCTGGGACCTTCATTTCCACCAACAGGGGCCCAGTACCCCCTAAATAAATGGAGTGGCTGGTCGAGCATGCATTCTGCCGTGCCATTCAGCTCTATCGGATCGATCAAGCGCTGTACTTGGCAATCTCTGGCAGCCCCATAGGAAATGAATGGAACATCAGGGTGCATGCTTGACCGGCCATTCCATTCATTTTGGGTCTGCTGGCCCAATGTTTTTAGTATTAATGGGTGTCCCAGAGCTTGTACCACCACCGTTCTTAGGGGGCTGTCCACCCAGATAGGCCTCCTCCTCAGGATAGGCCATTAATATCTGATCAACGTGGTCCGACACCATACCATTCAGTGTTTTGGAAGTGCCTCTGGCCATGGTAACCGGCAACACTTTATAATCTAATCCTGCAATCATTTTGCTGACATACAGACGTGGACAAAATTGTTGGTACCCTTTGGTCAATGAAAGAAAAAGTCACAATGGTCACAGAAATAACTTTAATCTGACAAAAGTAATAATAAATTAAAATTCTATAAATGTTAACCAATGAAAGTCAGACATTGTTTTTCAACCATGCTTCAACAGAATTATGTAAAAAAATAAACTCATGAAACAGGCATGGACAAAAATGATGGTACCCCTAACTTAATATTTTGTTGCGCAACCTTTTGAGGCAATCACTGCAATCAAACGCTTCCTGTAACTGTCAATGAGACATCTGCACCTCTCAGCAGGTATTTTGGCCCACTCCTCATGAGCAAACTGCTCCAGTTGTGTCCGGTTTGAAGGGTGCCTTTTCCAGACTGCATGTTTCAGCTCCTTCCAAAGATGCTCAATAGGATTGAGGTCAGGGCTCATAGAAGGCCACTTTAGAATAGTCCAATTTTTTCCTCTTAGCCATTCTTGGGTGTTTTTAGCGGTGTGTTTTGGGTCATTGTCCTGTTGCAAGACCCATGACCTGCGACTGAGACCAAGCTTTCTGACACTGGCTAGTACATTTCTCTCTAGAATTCCTTGATAGTCTTGAGATTTCATTGTACCCTGCACAGATTCAAGACACCCTGTGCCAGACGCAGCAAAGCAGCCCCAGAACATAACAGAGCCTCCTCCATGTTTCACAGTAGGGACAGTGTTCTTTTCTTGATATGCTTCATTTTTTCGTCTGTGAACATACAGCTGATGTGCCTTGGCAAAAACTTCGATTTTTGTCTCATCTGTCCACAGGACATTCTCCCAGAAGCTTTGTGGCTTGTCAACATGTAGTTTGGCATATTCCAGTCTTGCTTTTTTATGATTCGTTTTCAACAATGGTGTCCTCCTTGGTCGTCTCCCATGTAGTCCACTTTGGCTCAAACAACGACGGATGGTGCGATCTGACACTGATGTTCCTTGAGCATGAAGTTCACCTTGAATCTCTTTAGAAGTCTTTCTAGGCTCTTTTGTTACCATTCGGATTATCCGTCTCTTAGATTTGTCATCAATTTTCCTCCTGCGGCCACGTCCAGGGAGGTTGGCTACAGTCCCATGGATCTTAAACTTATGAATAATATGTGCAACTGTACTCACAGGAACATCTAGTTGCTTGGAGATGGTCTTATAGCCTTTACCTTTAACATGCTTGTCTATAATTTTCTTTCTGATCTCTTGAGACAGCTCTTTCCTTTGCTTCCTCTGGTCCATGTCGAGTGTGGTACACACCATATCACCAAACAACACAGTGATTACCTGGAGCCATATATATAGGCCCAATGGCTGATTACAAGGTTGTAGACACCTGTGATGCTAATTAGTGGACACACCTTGAATTAACATGTCCCTTTGGTCACATTATGTTCTGTGTTTTCTAGGGGTACCATCATTTTTGTCCATGCCTGTTTCATGAGTTTATTTTTTTACATAATTCTGTTGAAGCATGGTTGAAAAACAATGTCTGACTTTCATTGGTTAACATTTATAGAATTTTAATTTATTATTACTTTTGTCAGATTAAAGTTATTTCTGTGACCATTGTGACTTTTTCTTTCATTGACCAAAGGGTACCAACAATTTTGTCCACGTCTGTACATCTAAAAGGTTACCATGAACCAGGCGACTGATCCACGAAAGTAAGGGGGGGGGTGGGGGAGAGTTATCAGGCCACCTGGGTCCAGCTCCTGAGCCGCAATTATTTGGGCAAGCCCCCTTTTGTGCAAACATTTTGCCTGTTTACACCACACTTGCTGCTTTTCTATGACTTGGAAGAGGGAAGGTCCTGCTCAGTCCAAGAGATTTAGGTTGTCTTTAATAAAAAAAACTGGCGCACATTACACCTTGCTGGCTCAGATCTCCAAAGATGCACCAATGAATAGTGGCGAGCGCTTTGTAATAAAGTAGGCACATTTTATACTGGCACAAAAGCCAGGCTTGAACGGGTTGTCCCATGTCCCATTCTCACCACCGCAGGACATCTGTCAGCAGTTTTGTACCTATGACACTGGCTGACCTGTTACATGTGCACTTGGCAGCTGAAGGCATCTGTGTTGGTCCCATGTTTATATGTGTTCCCACATAGCTGAGAAAAATTAGGTTTTATTATATGCAAATGAGCCTCTCGGAGCAACGGGGGCGTAGCCATTACACCTAGAGGCTCTGTTCTCCCTGCAAGTGCTGCCTCCCTCTGCACTTTGAGAGGGCCACAGGCAGTGAACATTCACACTTGGCCCTATCGATGAAAGTTCAGGGGTTGCAGAGAGAGCAGAGCCTCTTTGTGTAATGGCAACGCCCCCGTTGCTCCTAGAGGCTTATTTGCATATAATAAAACATTTTTCTCAGCAATGTTGGCACATATGAACATGGGACCAACACAGATGCCTTCAGCTGCCAAGTGCACATGTAACAGGTCAGCCAGTGTCATAGGTACAAAACTGCTGACAGATGCCCTTTAATTGACAAGCGATGGTCTGCTGACATAATCGCCCCACCCGAAGCAACCAATACCTAACAAGTCTATTAGCAGCATCTACAGCAGCAGTTTGCGCTCTGCATTGCTTTATTAAACAGTTCCTTGGCTACTGTGTAAGGAGATGTTCCATTAATTACTATTGCGATGCAAAACGGTGGCTGGGCCGGGAGCTGCCGTGAATGTGCGTATACGCACGTGATCCTGGCTGCCGTAGCCCTGGGATGGAGAGGACATGCAGCACGTGTGGAGCAGTCGCAGTGACCCCAAACAACGAGCAGTAAAAAATTAAGCATATCAGAAATAACATGCATAGGGCAAGTTGCTTGTTGGGCAGAGCAGCAAACATTGAATGGCACTTTACCTCCTTTAAAGACCTCCCTTCCTCCACGATTGCAGAATCAGTCTATAAAAGGTGATATATATATATATATATATATATATATATATATATATTTAATATATTTTTTTTCAATAAAAAGTATGTGAACCTTTTTGAATAATATTGATTTCTGCACAAATTGGTCATAAAATGTTTTTATTGAACACACCATGTAAACATTCACAGTGCATGTGGAAAAAGTATGTGAACCCCTAGACTAATGACATCTCCAAGAGCTAATTGGAGTGAGGTGTCAGCCAACTGGAGTCCAATCAATGAGATAAGATTGGAGGTCTTGGTTACAACTGCCCTGCCCTATAAAAAACACACACCAGTTCTGGGTTTGCTTTTCACAAGAAGCATTGCCTGATGTGAATGATGCCTCGCACAAAAGAGCTCTCAGAAGACCTACGATTAAGAATTGTTGACTTGCATAAAGCTGGAAAGGGTTATAAAAGTATCTCCCAAAGCCTTGCTGTTCATCAGTCCACGGTAAGACAAATTGTCTATAAATGGAGAAAGTTCAGCACTGCTGCTACTTTCCCTAGGAGTGGCCGTCCTGTAAAGATGACTGCAAGAGCACAGCGCAGACTGCTCAATGAGGTGAAGAAGAATCCTAAAGTGTCAGCTAAAGACTTACAAAAGTCACTGGCATATGCTAACATCCCCGTTAGCGAATCCACGATACGTAAAACACTAAACAAGAATGGATTTCATGGGAGGATACCACAGAGGAAGCCACTGCTGTCCAAAAAAAACATTGCTGCACGTTTACAGTTTGCACAAGAGCACCTGGATGTTCCACAGCAGTACTGGCAAAATATTCTGTGGACAGATGAAACCAAAGTTGAGTTGTTTGGAAGAAACACACAACACTATGTGTGGAGAAAAAGAGGCACAGCACACCAACATCAAAACCTCATCCCAACTGGAAGTATGGTGGTGGGGGCATCATGGTTTGGGGCTGCTTTGCTGTGTCAGGGCCTGGATGGATTTCTATAATCGAAGGAAAAATGAATTCCCAAGTTTATCAAGACATTTTGCAGGAAAACTTAAGGCCATCTGTCCACCAGCTGAAGCTCAACAGAAGATGGATGTTGCAACAGGACAACAACAGAAGAAAATACTCCTCCTGGAGTGGTCCAGTCAACCCGATTTTGAGATGCTGTGGCATGACCTCAAGAAAGCGATTCACATCAGACATCCCAAGAATATTGCTGAACTGGAACCGTTCTGTAAAGAGGAATGGTCAAGAATTACTCCTGACCGTTGTGCACGTCTGATCTGCAACTACAGGAAACGTTTGGTTGAAGTTATTGCTGCCAAAGGAGGTTCAACCAGTTATTAAATCCAAGGGTTCACATACTTTTTCCACCTGCACTGTGAATGTTTACATGGTGTGTTCAATAAAAACATGGTAACATTTAATTCTTTGTGTGTTATTAGTTTAAGCAGACTGTGATTGTCTATTGTTGTGACTTAGATAAAGATCAGATCACATTTTATGACCAATTTGTGCAGAAATCCATATCATTCCAAAGGGTTCACATACTTTTTCTTGCAACTGAGATTATATATATATATATATATATATATATATATATATATATATATATATATTATTCTCAATAGAAACATTTTCTTTTTTTCCCCTCATTTTCGAACCATAAAAATGGTTGTGACGGAGGAGGTAGCCTCTAACTTCCCGGGGACCTTGCGTTTATTATTCATGCAGCAGAATGTTATTGATCACATCACTCAGGGTTCAGGGTCGAGGGCTGGTGTTTCATATTCACAGGTGCCACCGGCGCTAACAATCCTGGCTGGCGGGGAGAGCAAGACACCAACTTGAAAACGGAATGGAACGGTCAGAATGATCCTCTTATATGTCCTGATGATCGATGTTAATCTGATATTGTCCTCATATATGGTCTAAGAACTAGGAAGATGCCTCGTTTAATGTAAAACAAAGATCGGAGGAGACTTGATTATTCAGCCTAAAAATAAGCAGCTGCCATCCTGGCTGAGCATGCATGTTTGCAGGAAAGTCTAGGAAGGTTTGCTTATTTGACTGACAGCGGTGTTATTTGTGTGGGCAGCCTTGAGGTGGCCATACGGCCCAGATAGCCGTTGGCCTAATGCTTGTTTGTCTAGCAACTATTACTTCCCACCAGGGCTGCACGATATGGGAATTTTGTGCGATTGCGATTAGGGCCCTAAAAATTGCGATAACGCATCTTTTTCTGGTCCCCCTCATGGCCCTGTGTCCCCTCTTGTGTCCTAAACTGCGCACATAATTGGCTTTGTGTGTAAAGTATTTTACTAGTGTGTGAAACAAGCTCTCTCCTATTGATAACATGGCCGGCCTCTGTACTCACTTTCACAGTACTATGTATGCACTGCAGCGAGCTGGCCGGCCGGCGCGTGACTGATGTCACTTAGTAACGCTCCTCCCACTTCAGGAAGCAGGAGCGTTACCAAGTGACGTCAGTCATGCGCCGGCCGGCCAGCTCGCTGCCGTTCGCTGCAGTGCATACATAGTGACACTGAGTACAGAGGCTGGCCATTTTATCAATGGGAGAGAGCTTGTTTCACACAGTAGTAAAATACTTTACACACAAAGCCAGTTATGTGCACGGGGCCCCTTCATATATAATCACAGCATTTTCAGGTCTGCCATATCGCATTTGGCGATTATCGCGATTTGATTATTTTTTTCGATATATCGTGCAGCCATACAGATGCATACTTGGCGTGGCTGGGGAGAGGAGATTAAACGGGTTTTCTGGTACTTAGATATTGATGGCCTTAAAGGGTAACTGTCATATTATTTTTTTATTTGCTAGTTTATTAGAGCTAGGCATGTATACCTGAGTTGGTCTGTCAATGATTGCCAAAAGATCTGTAATTACCTTATAATAACAGCTTTCATTAATGTCCTCTGTCCCTTTCCACTGCTTCCTTAAAAGACTGTTGCCAGGGCTCCTCTGTCTCCTGCTAGGAAATCGGAGGGGCGGTCCTTCACACTGCATGCCTGCATTAGGCTTTAGTGAGGAGGCGTGTCTCTCGGTAATCCAATCTGATTGGCTGGCAGGGAGCTGCTGGCTACAGCAAGTGTGTATGGGAAGTGAGGGAAGGCAGTTTTGGCCTCGGAGAACTGGCAGAGGAGCCATCTTGAGAGGGTTGTCATATTGTAAATGTTTAAACCGCCATAACTAAGGGAAAAACTCAAGGAAAACAGTGGTATGTGAAGAAACTAAAGATTGCTTTATACATAATGCTGCTGCAGCAGTAACATATGATAGATTTTTTTGGGTGAAAACATGAGTTACCCTTTAACTCAACATTGGTCATCAATATCAGATTGGTGAGGGTCCTACACCTTGCACAGCCACAGATCGGCTCTTTCAGGCAGCCGCCGGTGGTGGAAACTATACAATGGACGGAGTCTGAAGTAGAAAGCTCTGTACGTAATGTAGTGGCCATGCCGGGCTACCGCAGGTTGGAATGGAGCTTCAGTCCACTAGCGCTGGAAACTACACAGTGGGTGGAGCCTTTAGTCCATTGTATAGTTTCCGGTGCCTAGCCAAAACAGCTGTTTGGTGGGGATGCCGGGTGTTGGACCCCCACCAATATGATATTGATGACCTATCCTGAGGTCAGGCCATTATTAATATCAAAGTCCTGCAAAACTGTCATACTCAGCGGCTGATCTACCTTGAGAGCAAAGGATCGAGCATGTTAAAGGGGCTCTCTCTGGGATTTAGATATTGATGACCTGTCTTCAGGATAGGTTAGAGGTTACCAGGGCTCCCTATACCCCTGCTGATCATCTGTTTGAGGAGACTGCGATGCTCCTGCGCAGGCCTCCTTGTAGCTCACCAAGCACAGCTCCGTATGTTCTACAGTGGCTGTGCTTGGTATTGCAGCTCAGCCCCATTCACCCGAATGGGACCGAGCTACACCTACGGCATGTGACCTATGAATGTTATGTCACATTGCGTAGGAAGAGGCCTATAGGCTCATGGAGTGCCACTGCCTCTTCATACAGCTGATCGGTAGGGGTGCCAGGAGTCTGACCCCGAGGATCTCTCATTGATGACCTATCCTATCCTGTCGGCTAATGTGAAATTTTCCCACAGCACCACTGCAGGTGAAATGAGGTATTACACTGCACATGGTCTGTGTAATACATAGATGTTCCGGGTCTTCCAGGGAAAGATGCTCTGTAGTTGTTCTCTGCTCTGGTGGTCCTGAATAGGGAAATTCCCTAATAGGAAATGGGTCTTCTAAAAACAGGCAAGCCCGTTTAAAGGGGTTGGCTCATCTCAGACTTTGGCATATCACTAGGATATGCCATCCGTGTCAAGAGAGGTGCTGGTTAGTGTTGAGCTTCGCACAAAACTTCGGTATAATGCTGTATAGAGATTCGTCTCCTTACAGTATTAAAATGTACGGGCTCCGATGAGCCGAAGTCAGTCATTCGCTAAGTAGCGTGTGACTTTGTTGAATAACTTTTTGGTAGTTGATTTTTAAAGTGAAAAACCACTTTAAATCGTGGAACCTAACTTTGCTTTGGTTTTGAGGTACCAGTCCGAACCAAAGCCAAGTTCGGTTCAAAGTTTGAGTGGTTTTCAAAAAATCAACTACCAAAGTTATTCAACGAAGTCACAGGCGACTTGGCGAATAACTGACTTAGTCTCTTTGGAACCCATACATTCTAATTGGAGATAAGCGAATTTCATATTTTGAAATTTGTTCACGCTTCGTTTGGCGGTAAAAGCAGAATTGCGTTATGGATTCTGTTACCACGGACCATAACGCAATTCTTTAACGGAATGCCTTTTAGAGGCATTCCGTTTTTCATTCCGTCATAATAGAAGTCTATGGGCTGCAAAACTGATTCGTCCCATTTCGACTATGCAGGGGAGTCCTCTCCTGCTTAACGGAAAAGGGACGGATCTGTTATGCAAGCCACAGACGTCTATTATGACGAAATGAATAACGTGACTCCTCTAAAGGCATTCCGTTATGCATTCCGTCATAGAATTGCGTTATGGTCCGTGGTAACAGAATCCATAGCGCAATTCTGCTTTTACCACCAAACGAAGCGTGAGCGAATTTAAAAATATTAAATTCGCTCATCTCTAATTTTAATACTTATGGAGACAGTATTATTCCGAAGTTTTGAACGAAGCGACTTCGGATGAAACCTCCAAAGCTCGCTTCGCTCAATACTAGTGCTGGTCCCACCTCTGTGACTCGTTCCTATGTTCAGGTCAGAAAGTGAACAGCGATCAGCCGTGCGTGTGCATCTGCTCTAAAGGACTTCCGAAAATTGCCAAGTGCACTCAGTGTGCTCTTTCACTTTGGCGCAGAGATAGGAGAGAGTCTCAGAGGTGGTACCCGCGCCTATGTGACATTGATGGCATATCCGAGCGATGAGCCAGCCTCTTTAAGAAAACTTCTATAATTTTAGCTATAAAAAAAATCCAGTGAGTGAGGGGAAAAAACTAGTTTAAAAAAGTTTTAAATGAAAGTCGGTTGAGTCTTCGTTTTTGAGTTGCCGACTATCCAACTGCTGTTTGGGGAAAACGGTTGTGAATATGACAGGTGTAGAGGGAGCCTCGGAGCAGTAACATCGTCTTCAGACGTCGCTAGATCGCGCTTACAGAAGACCCGGTCAGCACTTTCTGCGCTGGGACTAATTGTCATCGGGTGTTTGCCTTTACATGTGTTAGGAGTCACCAGAGCCTCATCAGTAGCCGTCCTTTTCTCTCCGAGAAGACATCATAGCTCAATATCTAAGGCTCAATTTCCCCCGAATGGCCCAATTCTGTCTACGTTAATTTGAGCTGGTTACCCCAGGCAACGTTTCCTTCTCCTTCATCTGCTGTTATTTTAAATAATCCTAGGAGAAGGTAAGACGCGCTGGTCCGACCGTCTATTTCTGAACATGGGATTTCTAGACAGCTAATCAACTAAGACATTTTTATACTATGAGGCCCCCCCCTGTTTTTAATATCTTTTCAAGTAGTGCTCCGCTCGAAGTGTCTATAAAACTCTTCCTCGTTTTCTAGAAGAAATTAAAAATGTCTCATTCACAAAGCAAATTGAACAGATATAGAATGTTAAAGGGGTCTTCCCAGGAGCAGCTTATCCCCTATGCACAGCATGACCGCTGGGACTCCGGTCAAGCACAAGAGCAGGAGTCCAATATGTTCCGGTGTGAAAGGAGCGGCGGCGGTACTTTTCTTCAGCTGCTCCGGTCAACTCTATGGGACTACTAGTCCTACTGTACTGTCTCATCTACAACACTCCTGTAGACTAAAAATGGAGTAGTGGTGGAGTCACGTACGCCGCTCCAGTCTGAGGAACGCAGTTCTGGTGATCAGCAGGGGTCCCAACGGTCGAACCCCAACCGATCAGACACTTCTCTCCTATCATGTGGATGGTTGTGGGTGTAATGTACAGAAGCTGGAGCCTCAAGAGCGACATGTTTCTTGTAGTCCGCTCTGTCTCATGGATGAAGGTACTGAATAAGGAGAGCTTTCAGCTTCCTTATTATGTTCCTTTCACGTTAGATTATTAGAATTATTTATTGACTCATTTCTTGCATCCTTTGATAAAAGCTGGGTGGTTTTAAGGTTTAGAACCCATGCACACAACCATTTCCGCAAAACAAGGATCCCCGCCATGTGTAGGCTGCAATTTTTTTCCTCCTCCTGTAGAAATGTTTCTATCCTTATCTGCTAAACAGATAAGAATAGGACATGTTCCATCTTTTTTTTTTTTTTGTGGGTCTACAGAACGGATGTATGGATACAGACATAGGTGTGCTTTTAGCGTTTTTTTTTATGGCCCTATTGAGATGAATGTGTCCACATACGATCCACAAAAAAATGCAGATTGGACGCGGACCCAAAATGCAGCGGTGTGCATGACGCCTTTTAATTGGTTTTGCCATCTCAGACAATGGGGGCATATCGCTAGGATATGCCCCCATTGTCTTATAGGTGCGTCTACACCGAGAATGGATTCCGGAAATTGGTGGCGGGTGCATTCATTTCTTTGAGATCGCTGAAAATAGCTGTGTCGGCCATTTCCATCTGGCTCATAAGTGAATGGGAGCGGTGTCCGCACATGCATGGTGTGCTCCTATTCACCTCTATAGGGAGAGCGCTTGGTGGTGCCCGGATCCGGAGAAACCCGGGGTCCTCCAGCAACCACTTTCCCCTCTCTGTTCTCGATATTGACGCCGGTCCCACCGCTGGGACCTGCAACTGTCAGACTATGGGGACATATCCTAGCGATGGGAATCTACGGAGAGCTATCACCCTGCCTAAGCTGCTTCTACAGCATCAGACTTGGCCAGCCAGTATCCTACTCCGTACTGATGAGGGAGCACCCCATGACTGCTGTCTTCAGATGGATACATGGCTTGGCTATATTCCCTGGTCATGTCCAAACACTATTACGCATAGAGAGCCACTTCTAAAATGTGCCCCTAGCGAGATGGTTCTCTTTCCTTGGGTGATACCTCTTAGCATATTATTTTCCCATGGAGCATTGCCACCAAGTCTCTATACAGGACTGGTCTCTAACGAGAGCCAGCGCCCTGCCTAAGCTGGGTGACTGACAACCGATATAGCCAACATTACAGCTCTGTGTTGTCACTTTGCCAAGTGGTAATTCTGGAGGGCACACAGCTATCCGGTGTTGCATAGAATCATCAAATGCTTAATTGTATAGATGTCATTCAAAACCTTACAAAAACTCATACAAAAATTACATGGAGTATATCTATATGAAGTAAAAAAAATATAAATATATCAAGAAATATATATAAAAAATAAATAAATAGAAAATAATAACCATATAGTTTGGAAAACTTGCTAGGTTCAACTACAAAATTACCACATTATTTAGAACGTGATTGATAATTCATAAATAGCATAAGTGATAGACACTGTAAAGAAATCAATAAAACATCTGGAAGGAATCAGATACCCATAGTTGATCAACATAAAAATAAAAAAATAAAAATGTCTCGTGATGTTATTTCATGACAGTCTCAATCGGTTTTTGGCCAGCTGGCATAAAGATTGTAATATCTATGGACTTTTTATTATTATTAATATACTCTCAATAAATGTGGGGGGGGGGGGATCTTGGACTCATTACACAGTAATAACTAGGGGTGGGCGATATGCGATATAAATTTGTGCCACGATATGTGCGCACCATTTTCTCCTGAGCCGGCACAGTGGAGAAGGAGGGAGTCCCTCCCCCACTGTGCGCGGCGTCCGCTGGCCACCAATAAGAACAGTGGAGGAGGGGAGGGACTGCGCCACCATTGAATGTGCCAGCCATATCCCGGCACCTATGACTGCACGCTGCGATCTGCCGAAATTAACCCCTCGGATCACAGCGTCCTGTCAGAGGTCGGGTGTCGGGAATGTTCTTCAGTCTGTGCATTGGTGGCTGTAAGCAGTGCGCCCCCCCCTCCCCTCCCCAGTATTAATCATTGGTGGCAGTGGACAGTTCCGATCGGAGCCCCAGCATTACACTGCTGGGGCTCCGATCGGTTACCATGGCAGCCAGGACGCTACTGAAGTCCTGGCTGCCATGGTATGTTAGTGAGCAGCATTATACTCGCGTGCGCCGTGGCCGCCGGTCGCTTCTTCTGTCTGTGCGGTGCATTGCTAATGCTTATAGCATTAGCAATGCGCCGCACAGACCTATGAGAAGAAGGAGCGCCATGGCGCACGTGAGTATAATGCTGCTCACTAACATACCATGGCAGCCAGGACTTCAGTAGCGTCCTGGCTGCCATGGTAACCGATCGGAGCCCCAGCATTACACTGCTGGGACTCCGATCGGAACTGCCCACTGCCACCAATGGATGGGGGGGGGAGGGGGACCCTGTGGCCACTGTCATGCCATGGTCAGCTCCCTGCTGTTGTGTGCACAGGGCAGCAGGGAGAGTGTAAAGTCCTATTCACCCTAATAGAGCTCTATTAGGGTGAATATGACAAGGAGGCTAATAGTTATTAAATAAAAAGTAAAAAAAACAATATCGCACCTGCTTAAAATTATATTGCAATATAGATTTTAGGCCATATCGCCCACCCCTAGTAATAACCATATTTTCTTAATATGTTCACATGAGATTAAAGTATACACATCTTCAAGTATATCATTGATAGTACCAGAGAATGTTTTTCCAAATAGTGTCGAAAATTTACGGTAACTGTCACGAGTATGTCATTGAATCTGTAAATTCCCTCCTTTTCTTTGTGCTTATTTGTTGTCTTTTTTTCTATTTATCTTTTCTATTTTTCTTTATCTTTTTCAGATATTAACCTCGCAGATGAAGGGATTAGTCAAGCATCGGACTAAGGCTTGACTAATCCCTTCATCTGCGAGGTTAATATCTGAAAAATAAAAAGATAAAGAAAAATAAAAAAAGATAAAGGATTGGTAACGTACTGTCAGATTGCCACAAAGTAATAACAGCAAGCGATGAATTTTATTGTTCATGTATAGTCGCCATATTGGTATATAAAAAACATTCAGTTGCTGCTATAAAAAAGGTTACGAATTATTTCCTGCTGCTACAACAAAATTTCCAATACAGCATTTATAAATCCACATCAGCGCAACTGAATCATCTTAAGACATCTATATACTACTATATTACTAGCTTTATGACAGCCGGCCAAACACCAATTGAGACATTGTCATGAAATAACATCACATTACATATTTTTATCTTTTTGTTTTTATTTTTACGTTTATCAACTATATGGGTATCTGATTCCTTCCAGATTTTTTATTGATTTCTTTACAGTGTCTATCAATTATGCCATTTATGAATTATCAATCATGTTCTAAAAATATATATATATTTTTTTTATTATATTCCATGTAATCTGTGTAGGAGTTTTTTAAGGTTTTGAATAAAGGTCATGTATACTATTAGGCATTTGATGATTCTATGCAACACCGGATAGCTGTGTGCCCTCCAACCTATTATCCAGAGGCTGGGGTCCTGTGCTCCCTGATTGCATGGAGCTGCATACATATATGTATGTGTGTGTCCGTCGCTCCATTCAGAGCTATATGGCTGGTGGGGATAGGCGAGTACAAGCACTTACCTCTCTCCGGCAGTCCCATAGAGCCGAATGAAGCGGTAGAGCACGTGTGATTGCCGATCCATTCAAAGGGGGAGCACGGGCCCCTGTTCTCGGAATTGGCGGGACCTCAGCAGTCAGACCTTCGCTGATCAGACACTTATCCTGTAGATAGGACATAAGTTTTCTTAATGGGACCGCTTTAACTGTGTAGTGCTGTAATAGTGGCCCTATTGCTAGAGCTTGACATTCGCGTTAGGGCCCGTTCAGACGTTGGGTTTTACCGTACAATATTAGTGCGGACAGCTGCACCAAAATTTCACCGGCAGCAGTTTCCTTTCTGCATTCTATTCATTTCAGTAGGAGGATCGCGGAGCAGCAGCTTAACATGTCCCTTCTCGGTGCGGCCACGGCTATAAGCCGCCGCTCCGCTATCCTCAGCATTGCCTGCCATTGAAATGAATGGGAAGCAGAAAAGACGCGGGTTTCTGTGAAATTTTGGTGGCACTGTCAGCTGTGAACGGGCCCTTACATGGCAATATGTGTGTCCTGGAGATCTCTAGGGGTGTAGTTATAGGGGGTGCAGAGGTTGCAGTTGCATCTGGGTCCCGGTGCCTGAAAGGGAGCGAAAGATTCCCCCCTTATCTATAAAATAGGAGACCAGTGTTACAAGTGACACACGGCAGTTGGGGGCCCTGTTACTGAATTTGCACTGGGGACCACAAGCTGTTGCACTGTACAGACCATATCGTAACAGAGCGCGCATGTCTCGTAAACTCGTAGATGCAATCACAAATTTTTCTGCCACTCATCCCATCAGTTGTCAGCAGTGGGGATATAGCCTTGTCCTTCGCCGTGTTCCATACCCCGCACTTGTCGTTGCTGGCCTTAAACTTACAGCATTATTTATTCCTCCTCGCACTGGGACAATTCACAGTTTAGCGCTCATAAATATTGTAGATGCGTTCTTAACTCAGAGCCGCATCCGGGTAACGCCAGCCTAATTGCGCTCATTAATGTCTCTTCGCTAATCCTTTCATTATGAAACATTACAGCTACAGTTTGTCCTTGGAGGCGCCGGGTTCTGGTGATTTAGGGCCTAGCGCTGCATTTTTTTTTCTTCTTGTAATTTTATTGTATTACCCATTCCTTCACTCATTGGTAAAAAGTATAAAAAATTTGTTATGCCAGGTATGGACACGATGCCAATGAGTAATGATTATTCTTGGCAGCCAGCAAACAAACCTTCGTAGACATCATTGGAAAGCTCCAAAATGTAGGGGCACTGTTAGCCCAGCAGTCTGTGCCGGCGCTGCTGCGCCTACCCGCGTGCACAGCCGCAGCGCTCCCTCTTTCCCTCCTGCTGCCATGCGCCGTGCTAACATACTCTTGTATCTGTGCTCCATGCCAGAGTTTACTTCCTGCTGGAGACCTGAACTGTTTGTTAGGGCGTGCACGGGCGTGTCTCTCCTCCCTTGTGAGGCAGCACATGCACACCCTCATTCTTACAAGCCTATGGCTACTTTCACACCTGCGCTAGGTGCGGATCCGTCTGGTATCTGCACAGACGGATCCACACCTATAAATGCAAACGATGGTATCCGTTCAGTGCGGATCCGTCTGCATAACAGCTTTTTCAGATCTGAGTTTTCACGATCGTGAAAACTCAGATCCGACAGTATATTCTAACACAGAGGCGTTCCCATAGTGATGGGGACTCTTCAAGTTAGAATATACTAAGAACTGTGTACATAACTTCCCCCTGATGCCTGGCAGCAACCGATCTCTTACAGGGGGCTGTGATCCACACAATTAACCCCTCAGGTGCCGCACCTGAGGAGTTAATTGTGTGGATCTCAGCCCCCTGATCGGGTGCTGCCAGACCCCCCTCCTTCCCCAGTATTAAAAGCATTAGCATTGGTGGCCAGTGCCCACAGGCTAACACCCCCCCCCCCCTTAATCATAGCAGCGAAGCGGCATTTCCGATCGGAGTCCCAGTTTAATCGCTGGGGCTCCGATCAGTTGCCATGGCAGTCAGGACGCTACTGCCATGGTTACTTAGCTTATACTTACATGCGCTGTCTGTGGCCGGCCGGTGCTCCTCCTACTGGTAAGTGACAAGTCTGTGCGATGGTAGCGTCCTGGCTGCCATGGTAACCGATCGGTGCCCCAGCGATTAAACTGGGACTACGATCGGAAATGCCGCTCCGCTGCCACCAATGATGGCGGGGGGGGGGGGGGGGGGTCGTTAGCCTGTGGCCACTGCCACCAATGCTTGTAATACTGGGGATCACAGCCCCCTGTAAAAGATCGGGTGCTGCCAGGCAGCAGGGGGCAGTTATGTACACAGTTCTTAGTATATTCTAACTTGAAGCGTCACCATCACTATGGGAACGCCTCTGTGTTAGAATATACTGTAGGATCTAACTCAAATCCGATGGTATATTCTAACAGAGGCGTTCCCATGGTGATGGGGACGCTTAAAGTTAAAATATACCATCGGATTAGAGAAAACTCTAATCCGATAGTATATTAATAGGGACTCCTGACTTTACATTGAAAGTCAATGGGGGACGGATCAGTTTACTATTGCACCAATATTTTGTCAATGTAAACGGATCCGTCCCCATTGACTTACATTGTAAGTCAGGACGGATCCGTTTGGCTCTGCATCGCCAGGCTGACACCAAAACGCTGCAAGCAGTGTTTTGGTCTCCGCCTCCAGAGCGGAATGGAGCCGGAACGGAGCCAGACTGATGCATTCTGAATGGATCCGCATCCATTCAGAATGCATTGGGGCTAAACTGATCCGTTTGGGGCCGCTTGTGAGAGCCTTGAAACGGATCTCACATGCGGACCCTGAAACTCCAGTGTGAAAGTAGCCTATGGCTGGATTGCAGGAGGTATTTCAAGGGTAATTATTATAATTTTTTTTTCATTTGCTAGTTTTTTTTAGAGCTAGGCATGTATACCTGAGTTAGTCTGTCAATGATTGTCAAAAGATCTGTAATTACCTTATAATAACAGCTTTCCTTAATGTCCTCTGTCCCTTTCCACTGATCCCTTAAGACTGCTATGGCTTGTCTGTCTTCCCTTTAGTGTAAACAGAAGATGTAGGGGTGGTCCTCCACACTGCATGCCTGCATTAGGCTTCAGAGTGAGGAGGCGTGTCTCTCACTAATCCAATCTGATAGGCTGGCGGCCTTGCTGGCTACAGCAAGTGTATATAGGAAGTGAGGGAAGGCAGTTTTGGCCTCAGAGAACTGTCAGGAGCCATCTTGAGAAGATCCTCATATTTTAAATGTTTAAACAGCCATACCTTAGGGAAAAACGCAAGGAAAACAGTGGTATGTGAAGAAACTAAAGATTGCTTTATGCATAATGCTGCAGCAGCAGTAACATATGCTGAAATTTATTTTTTTATGCAAACATGACAGCTACCCTTTAAAGGTGCTTCTAACCGTGTACTTTCCCCTCGGTGCTTGCACCAGTATCTTTGACTCCCTGGTCAGCTGCCACTGACTCTGGGACTGCTGTGGAGTGATACCTGGCAACTACCCTAACGGCCCAAGCCTATTCTCACCATCAGAGGCTCTAATGAAGACCAGGTAGTTGCTTAGTCATGCCCCTCCAGAGTATAGCCAGTTTAGTGGCGCAGTGGATCCACACCTGCTGGCACACAGTAGATGGCCCCATGAGTCAGGGACTAATTTACTTTAAAGGGGTTATCCCACGAGAACCAGCCCTGTACCTCACATGGATCCAGAGATCTCCACATTCATTGCTCTGCTAGATTTATATCAAGTAGAAAGTCCAGGGACGCTGGAATGGGGAAAAAAAAATCTGTTTGTGCATAAGTGTGATTTATCCCTCCTGATCTGATCTGTGAACTCCGGAGCTGAAACCAAACATAGTGGGAAGTGAGGGAAAGGACTTTACAGCAGTACAGTGCTGGCAGGCTCCCTTCTTGTGAGAGAAATGCATCTAGCTGTGCAGCTGGGAATAATATGGCCGAAAGAAATTAGGCAATCCCAAAAAAAGACCTGGTACTTCAGTCATTATTGTACAAAGAATGACCTGGCTTGTGAAAATCAGGCGTTCCTGAAGATCTTTTTTTATTCTTTTTACAGAGGGCTTCAGTGTACATAGGAGCATGACCAGCACTGGAAAGCTGAGGTGCACTAATGGCCCCTGATACACTCATTTGCATAAATTAGTATTTTACCTCTAGAAAGCCACAACCGATTTTCACAAGATGGGTATCCTTTTAATAATCAGGATCAACCCTACCAGGCAGTATGTCTGGTTTAATAGAATTGATCCTGCTGACAGATAATTACACCTAAATGATACACCGGATGCGCAGGCACCATCCATCTCTCATTAACCAATGCTATATATATGATAATTACACTGCCGAGTGGTTCGAATGTCTACATTTATTCTTGTCACTTTATTGAAACCTTTACGTCTGTGACTCTGTGCCGTGGACTGAGCAGGGATTTAGAATGATTTTTTTTTTCTCCTTTTGTTAAAATTGCCAAACATTAATAAAAAGGGAAAAAAAATAATGAAAGCTCATGAAAACGCTCATCTAAATTCCTCATTTTGACTTTGTAGAAGTTTAAAGGACATTTTAATGAACATTCTTTCTGGACTCTTAATATATCCCACAAGTGCCGCTGCTGATCGTCGGGATCTACATTTTTGAATTATTTTTTTTTTTACTATTATGTATTGAAAACTAATTGTGAAAATCCTGTGCAGTGAAGCAGAGCAGACCTGTTGATGATGCACATTTTTTTTTTTTCTCCGTCCTAATTTGTGTAGCCCTGCTTCTTCCCTTCATTAGCAAGAAATACGCAAGCATCAGTCTAGGTATTTGTAAGCCACGTAAATCAACATTTGTCTGTAGCCCCCAGGGGTTTCTAAAATGTATATGTTGTGCTTTGGGACTTGAACGCTGTCCTCAGATTCACGACATGGGTGGGTTTTTCGGTTTATTCCCTTCAGTGGTTTTAATTCAAGTTTTCTTTTCAGGTTTTATTTCCACAGAGGGAGAACCAACCCAGCGCAACTCATTTTTCATTGATATAGATGTACAGCCTCGCATGTTGTCTCTGGATCGGGTTTTTATAGAGATGCTAGGTTTTTGCTATCTATTTAAAATTCCGTATTTTTCGCCTTCTAAGACTCACCGGCCCATAAGGTCTAGGTTTTAGAGGAGAACAATGAGAAAAAAAATATTTTTCATTAAAACTCAGGTCAGACCAGCAGTCAGAACCCCTATGTTAATAAGACCCCAATAAGACCTCAGATCTGACCCCCAATCAGACTGTCACGGTGGGGAGTGGCAGTAAACTCCCCACCATATAAGGAGGGGAAAAAGAGGGAGCAGGTCACCTTCTAAAGCCGCCCTAATCCTGGCCCTAACTCCTAACCTCTTGAGCAGACCCAGATGGTAGGTGGGCTCATACTCTGGAACCTCGGACCCTGAGTAGCCCTGAAGAACCCTACGGTAAGGAAAGGGCTGAGACGACCGGTTCATCCCAGACACTGATGAACCGGAGTCTCCACCGGCCTAGCTATAATGAAACCAGCAAATATACAGCAACTGGATCGGCAGGTAAGCACACAAAATGAAACACTTACCTGCCTCAGCTTCACCAACTGGAATCCGCGCATGAGTATTGGTGTCCAAACATACAAATAGGACACAGTACAAACAACCACACACAGAAGGATCCAGCATACCAGTAACTGCTTGGACCCCCATGCAACATGCATGGCGGCCACAGACAGAGCTGCATACAGGCTGGTAGTTCCCACTCCGGGAAACCCTGAGACCCCCTGCCGGAGGTACAGACACACCACTGAAAATGTCTAGCAGACATGCTGGACAACAAACACCTGACAGCCCAGACATGATACACCAAACTAGACCTACAACACTCCCACACCAAACAAATAAGGGAAAGAAGGGGAAGACATTGATGTCAAACTAGGTGGACCTCTCACTCGGCAGATGGTATAATGCTGGAAAGTAGCGAAGCTCCAGCACACACAAAGGCTGGAGGACAACTAAAATCCAGCCCACAGGCAATATACACCTAGTGGCCACACCCACCCAGGTAATTAACCCCTCCAGCATCAGACAGGGAGGAACCAAGACATGAGGGGCAGAGCACATATATGCTGAATAACAACACGTTGCCCCTGGCAACCAGTATGCACGGCAAGTTGTCACGGCACACAACACCGAGGCAGTGACACAGACCTCAGCTCAAACCCCAATGTGATTGACCCCCAATCAGGCCTCAGATAAGAACCCCATGCCTCTCATCATCGCCCATTGCCTCTCATCAGCCCCATATAAGCCCCCATGCCCCTTATCAGCCCCCATGCCGCTTATCAGCCCCAATATGAGCCCCCATATGAGCTCCCATGCCACAGAAAAAAAAAAAAAAAAAAAAACTCTCCTGCTCCAGACACTGCCGCTCCTAACCTACAGCGCGGTCCTCTTCATCCTGCTGCCGGATGTGCTGTAATCTGACGTGCACAGTGTGAAGTCACAGAGCACCCTCACGCTATGCGCAGCCACTGCACAGCTGACAGCCGAGGACCAGGAAGCGGTGAGTACAGAGCCTTCACTGCTTCCCGGTCCTCCGGTACATTTTTCCCCCAAATTTTTTTTAAAAAAAGGCTGTCTCACAGTAATTTGCATATAACTTTACTAATTCATGTATATAATACAACACACTAAAAACAATACATACATATAAATAAACCCCAGAATTCATACACCCTATTATATGATCACTGTCCCTTTTTAAATGCGGAGCTCTCGTCAAGGATCCAAATTCATATATCCTCTTCGATTCACATCTGGACATTCGGGAGATAAAATCACCCCCCCCCCCTCCAATTTTCCCTGACTGATTCGATGATCGCAAATTTCAAACCCATTGGATTACTGGCATGGTTTATTCTAAAATGGTTATAGTGTAAGCTTTTCATATCCCTTTTTGATGTTGTTAATATGTTCAGCAATTCTTGTTTTGAGGGCCCTCTTTGTTCTTCCTATGTACTGTTTTTGACATGGGCACTCTATTGAATAGATAACAGGTTTGCTATTACATGTGAACATTTCCTTTTATCTCCCATTTAAAGTAGTTTGTCGGGTATATAAAGCAAATGCTATATATATATGTGTGTGTGTGTTATATTATATAAAAATTATATGGATCAAAAGAAAAATTATACAAATGATATTGATCCGCGAGATGGACATAAACATCTCAAAAAGAGTTGAATCGAGAACCTGATTTATTTTGTGCAATCGGTGTACAAGCGTCTATGCAAAATTTTTTTTATTTTTATTATACAATAACAAATTAATCAACGTAAATTTCAATAATATACAATGATATGCAGTACCCAGAATTCGCTACTATATGATGCCAACAAAACACTACTCAACCTACACAAAAATATTATGCAATACAGCTTTAAAATTGGGAGCGATATAAAATCAATGGATTATGCGCAAAAACTCAATCAAGAAAATGACAGATAGGAGCCCTTGCTCTGCCCAAAATGGCTAATCTCCGATATAGGGTAGTATTGCAACAAAACTTATAAATTATTGGCTTGATTTCAAACTAGGGAATATAAAAATTCCCAACAGAGTTTCTACAATATTATCCCCTTTATTCAGCTGTATGCATCGTAACTGAAATCAAGTGAAAATATTGATGTAGCAACTAACGTTACACGTCCACAAATGAGCGGGTATCTGGCTAAGCATCAAGCCAATAAATTTGGATCAGTACTATATAAAACAAAAATATACATTACCTAAAGGTCAAGTGATTTGCAGAGTCTTGGGGCAGTCAGCTCTCAAGAGTTTTTCCGATAATCCAAATCCTTCCTTCCTTCCTTCCTTCCTTCCTTCCTCCCGTTTCTTAACCTAAAACTTATCAGCTGAACACACCTTCCTAGTTTGGAACTTTCCAATCATTGTTGGATAGGCGTGTGCATTGATAAGGAACGTGACATCCTAATACTACCCAGAATGCACTTTTGCTACTGGTCTAATATTAACTGCTCATATCTAGGTGGCACTGTTGTATAAGCTATAAGCATCATACCATTAAGGGTTAACTCATACATATTTTCAATACAACACACCTCTGACATCTGGAGGCCTTGTCTCAGAGCCGAGGGCCAAACTTTGATACATGAATGTATACTTTGAGGAACATCTAGACAATATTTTGTTACAACAACACTAGCTCTTTGAACGGTGCAGTAATCTTCCCATGGACTTACTTCGGCCTACATGAAAATCCATACAAAATTGTGAATATAAATAAACATTGCTCTTAAAGGCAATGAATACCCATTATAATTAAAATAAGTAGATATAACTGTTTACACTCATAAAAAGGCACAACGCGTTGTGGATGATTTTATCGTGGTCTTCCTATCAAAGTTAGTTTGTTTGCAATTTTGGCATAGACCACATCTATAGAAACCTTTCAGATTCATCCAATTGGTTAACCACCTCAGCTCCCCTAGCTTAAACCCCCTTAATGACCAGACCACTTTTTACAATTCTGCACTACACTACTTTCACGGTTTATTGCTCGGTCATACAACTTACCACCCAAATGAATTTTACCTCCTTTTCTTCTCACTAATAGAGCTTTCATTTGGTGGTATTTCATTGCTGCGGACATTTTTTTTATTTTTTTTGTTATTAATCGAAATGTACTTTTTTTTGCAAAAAATAGATTTTTCACCTTCAGTTGTAAAATTTTTCAAATAAAACTACATTTCTATATCAATTTATCTTTAAATTTATTGTTCTACATGTCTTTGATTAAATAATGCAATAAGTGTATATTGGTTTGCGCAAGAGTTATAGCGTTTACAAACTATGGTACAAAAATGTGAATTTCCACATTTTAAAGCAGCTCTGACTTTCTGAGCACCGGCCATGTTTCCTGAGGTTCTACAATGCCCAGACAGTAGAAACACCCCACAAATGACCCCATTTCGGAAAGAAGACACCCTAAGGTATTCGCTGATGGGCATAATGAGTTCATAGAAGTTTTTATTTTTTTGTCACAAGTTAGTGGAAAATGATTTTTTATTTTTTTTTCTTACAAAGTCTCATTCCACTAACTTGTGACAAAAAATAAAAACATCCATAAACTCACTATGCCCATCACAAAATATATTGGCCCTGGCATTTTAGGGGCCCTAATGCGTGAGAAGTAGTTTGAAATCCAAATGTGTAAAAAAATGCCCTGTGAAATTCTAAAGGTGCTCTTTAGAATTTGGGCCCCTTTCCCCACCTAGGCTGCAAAAAAGTGTCACACATGTGGTATCGCCGTACTCAGAAGAAGTAGGGCAATGTGTTTTGGGGTGTATTTTTACATATACCCATGCTGGGTGAGAGAAATATCTCTCTAAAAGTCAACTTTTCCCATTTTTTTTTTATACAAAGTTGTCATTTTAGAGAGATATATTTCTCTCACCCAGCATGAGTATATGTAAGACACCCCAAAACACATTGCCCAACTTCTCCTGAGTATGGCGATACCACATGTGTGACACTTTTTTTAAGCCTAGGTGTGCAAAGGGGCCCAAATTCCTTTTAAGAGGGCATTTTTAGACATTTGGATTCCAGAATTCTTCTCACGCTTTAGGGCCCCTAAAATGCCAGGGCAGTATAAATACCCCACATGTGACCCCATTTTGGATGGGCATAGTGAGTTCATGGAAGTTTTTATTTTTTGTCACAAGTTAGTGGAATATGAGACTTTGTAAGAAAAAAACAAACAAACATAATTTTCTGCTAACTTGTGACAAAAAATAAAAACTTCTATGAACTCACTATGCCCATCAGCGAATACCTTAGGGTGTCTACTTTCCAAAATGGGGTCATTTGTGGGGTGTTTGTACTGCCCTGGCATTTGAGGGTCTCCGCAATCATTACATGTATGGCCAGCATTAGGAGTTTCTGCTATTCTCCTTATATTAAGCATACAGGTAATGAATTTTTTTTTTTCGTTTTTTTTTTCGTTCAGCCTCTGGGCTGAAAGAAAAAATGAACGTCACAGATTCCTTCATTCGCATCGATCAATGTGAATGAAAAAATCTCTGCCCAAAAAAAGAGAGGAAAGGCGTCTGCCAGGACATAGGAGCTCCGCCCAACATCCAAACCCACTCAGCCCATATGCCCTGCCAAACCCGATTTCTCCATTCACATCAATCGATGTGGATGAATAAATCATTGCCGGGATTTTCCCAAAGCATATGAACACCGCCCCTCAGCTCATAAGCCTCGGCAAACGTATATTTTTTACTGCAGAGGAGAAATCTCGTCTTGCAGCGCCGCATACACCGACTTTTGTGTAATCTGACAGCAGCGCAATGCTTCTGTCAGAATGCACATCAGTGCTGCAGCTGGTACATCGGTTGGTCCACCTAGAAGGTAAAAAAAAAAAAAAAAACCAGGCCGCAACGCAATAAATTTATTAACATGAAGAACTTTATATAACATTTGAACAGAACATTAACTTTTATAAACTTTATTGAACTTTTGGAACAAAACATTAACTTTTTTGCTTACCAGTGATTTTTTTTGATTTTTCTTTACCTTTATAGGACAAACCTCTCCTTCCCCATGGGACAATGTGCAAAGTGCAAATCGCCCAGAGATGTGGCGAAGTACATTATGCACTTTGTCCCAGGTGAAAGGAGAGGTTTGCAGCAGTTCTGTGTGAAAGGGCCCTAAGAGCCCTGTGTGCCTGTCCTGTGTGATGCAATCCCTATGCTAATAGTTTACCTGTGTGTGGTACTTCCGGAAACACTCCCCCAAGCATAGGGCAGGGTGGTCAGGGCAGTCAGGACAGAAATAGCGGGTGTTACGCCTTATTCTACTCCTGCTACAGACACAACATCTTTTTCGGGGTGGCGCTTGGGTTGAGGTTCCAGCAACGACATTGGGAAAATGTTGCTCGTGTAGACGGCTCACTACACTGGTGGATGGGGCCACGGAACCTCCTGGATACAGGAGGTTCTCGATCTCTTCCTGAAATTTGAGGAAGGATCCTGTTCTCCCAGCCTTACTGTAGAGAACAAAACTATTATACAGAGCCAATTGAATTAAATATACAGACACCTTCTTATACCAGCGTCTGGTGCGGCGGGACACTAAATAAGGAGCCAACATCTGGTCATTGAAGTCCACCCCTCCCATGAGCAAATTATAGTCGTGGACACAGAGGGGCTTTTCAATGACACTGGTTGCTCGTTCAATTTGTATTGTCGTGTCTGCGTGAATGGAGGAGAGCATGTAAACGTCACGCTTGTCTCTCCATTTCACCGCGAGCAGTTCTTCATTACACAAGGCAGCCCTCTCCCCCCCTTGCAAGATGGGTGGTAACGAGCCGTTGGGGGAAGCCCCGGCGACTAGGTCGCGCGGTGCCACAGCAGCCAATCTGTTCTAAAAACAATTGCCTGAAAAGGGGCACACTTGTGTAAAAATTGTCCACATAAAAATGGTACCCCTTGCCAAATAAGGGTGACACCAAGTCCCAGACTGTCTTCCCACTGCTCCCCAGGTAGTCAGGGCAACCGACCGGCTCCAGGGTCTGATCTTTACCCTCATAGACACGAAATTTGTGCGTATAGCCTGTGGCCCTTTCACAGAGCTTATACAATTTGACCCCATACCGGGCGCTCTTGCTTGGGATGTATTGTTTGAAGCCAAGGCGCCCGGTAAAATGTATAAGGGACTCGTCTATGCAGATGTTTTGCTCAGGGGTATACAAATCTGCAAATTTGGTGTTAAGGTGGTCTATGAGGGGCCGAATTTTGTGGAGGAGGTCAAAAGCTGGGTGGCCTCTGGGACGAGAGGTGCTGCTGTCACTAAAGTGCAGGAAACGCAAGATGGTCTCAAATCGTGTCCTGGACATGGCAGCAGAGAACATGGGCATGTGATGAATTGGGTTCGTGGACCAATATGACCGCAATTCATGCTTTTTTGTTAGGCCCATGTTGAGGAGAAGGCCCAGAAAAGTTTTAAATTCGGAAACTTGGACGGGTTTCCACTGGAAAGACTGGGCATAAAAGCTTCCCGGGTTGGCGGCTATAAATTGAGTGGCAGGGTTTGTTTCTGCCACGACTAAGTCCAAGAGCTCCGCAGTCAAGAACAGCTCAAAAACCCCCAGTGCCGATCCGATCTGAGCTGTCTCAACCTGAACTCCAGACTGGGAGGTGAAAGGGGGAACTACTGGTGCGGCTGAAGTTGGGGGCTGACAATCGGGGTTTGCTCTAGGGGCTCTACGGGCCTGTCTGTGTGGTGGCTGCGACGGGAGAACTACTGCACGTGCCACCGCACCAGCTTCAACTGCCCTTCTGGTGCTCGCCACTTCACCATGTTCTACGGCAGTGCTGGTACTAGGTCCAGGATGGGCTGTGCTGCTGGTGTATGCCTCACCACGTAATCACACAGTGCCAGCCCCACTCTGCTGCCCTTGAAGCGGATCCTGCGCAACCTGTGGTCTAGCAACACGGGGCCGGGTACACCTGGTGGTATCAGGGACCTCAACCTCATCATCCGAACATTGGGTCAGACTGCCACTGCTTTCTACAGGTTCGTATTCTGACTCTCTGGATTCGTCAGATGATACGCTAATCAGCGAATCAGTGACTGCGGTGCGGTGGGCTGGGCGCTAACCGACGCTAACTACCTAACAAAGGGGCCTAAACTATCCTAAAACCTAAAAAAAGTGACCGTTTACACTGATCACTTTTTTCCCTTTTCACTAGTGATTGACAGGGGTCATCAAGGGGTCAATTAGGGTGATGGGGGGGTGATCTGGGGCTAAGTGTGTGGTGTCTTGTGTACTTACAGTGATCTGTGCTCCTCTGCTGGGACCAACCGCCGAAAAGAACCAGCAGAGGAGCAGAGAAGCCATTTAACACATTATATTTATATCGGCGCGTGCGCATCTGCAAACAATAACCGGAATCAAAATCGTATACATACATATAGATATATATAGATAATATAAAACTTTTAAATGTTTTTTTTACATTTTCTGTTATATATATTTTTGTAATGGTATAATATATGTTAGGAGAAGATGATACAACTATGTTGGGGATGCACTATTGCAATTGAGAAGGATAGATAAACACATAGCTAATTAGCTGCTGGAAACAATATAAATGTGTAAGCGATTGCTTTTGATGATCCGGTCCAGAGATTTGAACCTACCTAAGAGGGTTTAAAACATGTCTGTTAGGTCCCAGTAATTATTCATTATTCTTGTACCACTGAGGAAGGAACGGTAGGTTCCGAAACGCGTCTGGTGGCGATTTCTAAGCTGAAGGTGTGCATAGATATCTACCAGTGTTGCGGTTAAGCAGTGCCCCTGCTGGCGATCCCAGTACGCATGCGCGGGGAAGCCCGAGAGGAGACACTGCATATTCAAGCCGGCATGTAACGAGGTCTGTCTGTGGGAGACGAGCGCTCATTGTATCAGGATCCCTGAGTAACAAATACATGAAGCATTGCTGAAAACAACTGCGGATTAAAGAAAGCGTCTTACTAATATAATATATGCGCATTACATACGAGTAAACTGGCAAACAATACAATAAACCACTTAATTACAAGGGAATATTGGAGCAGGATGTTTTATAAGTTTGTTACCAATTACGAGAACCTTGCAATTCAGTTAACACTGAAGAGAGATACAATTGGCAAATATCAACTGACACTACTAACTGCACGCCAAAGTGAAGAACTACAAGACAAGGAAACAATGTTTTAAAAAAAAATTATACTTAGGAATTTTTTCTATGAACATTATATATGCGAGAGCTCCGCATTTAAAGGGACCGTGATCATATAATAGGGTGTATGAATTCTGGGGGGTTTTATTTATATTTATGTATTGTTTTTTAGTGTGTGGTATTATATACATGAATTAGTAAAGTTATATGCAAATTACTGTGAGCCAGCTATTTTTTATTTTTTTTATTTTGTGTATTTACTTTAATCATTGAGGGGTGGGCTGGGCTCCAGTTCTGGTTATTCTATTGTTAAAAAAAATTCCACTACTTTTGGGCGAAAAATACAGGTATATATTGTAAAAAACAAAACAAACAAAACAAAGGATAGTAAAATTTAGCAGACCATGCTTTTGTATCCTGCAGAGTCGAAAATCTAATTTATAATTGGATAGAAAATTGGCTTCAAGATCGTATCCAGATTTGGAGTCAATGATTCCTACTCTGAATGGTCCCCGGTTATAAGTGGTGTACCCCAAGGATCTGTGCTGGGTCCGCTTTTATATAAAAGGGTTGTCTGGGTTCAGAGCTGAAACCGGACATATCCCTTCTTTCACCACTCAGCCCCTCTGACATGAGCTTCGGAGCATTTTATGCTCCGATGCTCTCCCTTGCCCTGCGCTGAATCACGCAGGGCAAGGGCCTTTTCTGGAGATCCGGTGACATACCAGGCTGTCCATGGGTAAAGCTAGGCAGAGGCTTTCGCCTAGCAGTGAGCCCAGTGACGTCAAATGGCTAGGGCAGCACTGAAGCCTCTGCCTAGCAGTGTACGAATGCAAACAAAAAAGCCCTTGCCCTGCTCGATACAGCATGGGGCAAGGGAGAGCATCGGAGCATGAAATGCTCTGATGCTCATCTCAGATGGGCTGAGTGGGGAAGAAGGGGATATGTCCGGGTTTAAGTCTGAACCCTGGCAACCCCTTTAAAATATTAATTAATGACTTAGAGGGTGGGAGTAGTAGTGCTGTTTCTATTTTTGCATATAATACCAAACTTTGTAATAGAGTCCAGTGTATGGAAGATGTTACTAGGTTACAAGCTGACTTGGACAAACTTACTGTTTGAGGTTCAATATAGATAAATGTAAAGTTAT
Organism: Bufo gargarizans; assembly: GCF_014858855.1. Classification (NCBI taxonomy): domain Eukaryota; kingdom Metazoa; phylum Chordata; class Amphibia; order Anura; family Bufonidae; genus Bufo; species Bufo gargarizans. The sequence continues at coordinate 168,421,268 of NC_058087.1, forward strand.
GCCCCTTAGGGCTAATAATCTGCATGCAGCATATGTCCTAGGGGGCAAATAAAACTATGAGAGTCACTTGTTGAGAAGGATCTGGGTGTATTAGTAGATCATAGACTAAATAACAGCATGCTGCCACTAAGGCCAACAGAATTTTGTCTTGTATCGAAAGAGGTATGGACTTACAGGACAGGGATGTAATATTACCACTATACAAAGCGTTGGTGCGGCCTCACCTGGAATACACAGTTCAATTCTGGGCACCAGTACATAGAAAGGATGCCCTGGAGTTAGAAAAAGTGCAGAAGAGAGCGAATAAACTGATAATGGGCCTGGAGGGTCTTGGCTATGAGCAAAGATTAAAAGAAGGGAGTTTGTGTAGCCTTGAAAAAAGACGTCTAAGGGGGGACATGATTAACCTGTTTATTGTGCATCCCAAGGAAGAGACAGTAGAGGGCTGTCCCCTTGATCATGTAACAGGAAATCCCTGTGATTGTCTCTCTCGCGCAGCAATGTCTCGTGTGGCTCTGTCTCTTGTGCCTATCACATATATATTATCTTTATCTGTCTATCTCATATCTACCTGCTTCTCTCTTATATCGATGAGCTTGTTATAGTTCACCGAGCACAGCGCCATACATTGTATAATGGCTGTTCTTGGTATTGCAACTCTGTTCCATTCACTTATAAAGGACCTGTCACCACAAAATGCAATGCAATCTGACAGCAGAATGTTATAGAGCAGGAGGAGCTGAGCAGATTGATTATATAGTTTTGTGGGAAAAGATTCAGTATAACTTGTAATTTATACATGCACACGACCGTGCTGTTTTTTGCGGTCCACAAAAAACGGAGGCCGCCCGCGTGCCTTCCGCAATTTGCAGAACAGGCTGCCCATTGTAGACATGCCTATTCTTGTCCGCAAAATGGACAAGAGTAGGACATGCTATATTTTTGCGGCCCCATTAAAGTGAATGGGTCCGCATCCGAGCTGCAAAATCGGCGGCTCAGATGCGGACCAAAACAACGGTCGTGTGCCTGAGGCCTTATACTGAGGTTGCCTGAAGCTGTCCCTCCACCAATCAATATTTAAAGGGGTTGTCTCCCTTTAAGGCCATTTGCTTATCATTGTAGAGAAAGTGAATACAAGGCACTTACTAATGTATTGTGATTGTCCATATTGCCTCCTTTGCTGGCTTGAGTCAATTTTCAATCACATTATACACTGCTTGTATCCATGGTTACGACCACCCTGTAATCCAGCAGCGGTGGTCATGCATGCACACTATAGGAAAGCGTGGCTGGCGCTTTTTCCTATATTGTGCAAGCACGGCCACCACTGGTAGATTTCAGGGTGGATGTAACGATGGAAACAGGCAGTGTATAATGTGATGGAAAAGTGAATCCAGCCAGCAAAGGAGGCAATATGAACAATCACAATACATTAGTAAGTGCCTTGTATTAACTTTCTCTGTGTCCTGAGTAAGGGTCCGTATGAATGGTTCGCATCTGTTCCGCAATTATGTGGAACGAGTGCGGGCCATTCATTTTCAAAAGGGCCGGAAAAGATGCGGACAGCACACAGTGTGCTATCCGTATTTCCGCGAAACACTACGGACGTCTGAATGGACCCTAAGACTGTGTAACAGTTGAAACGCGTTGACGGATAAGCGCTATGCCCTGGAATGTTTTTAACATGTATCCTGAATCAAGCTGGAAATAATTTTTAACCCTTAAGTGCTGGATGAACTGTTTACTGGATTAACTTTCTCTACATGACAAATGCCATTTACTGAAGTGAGACAACCCCTTTAAGTCCTGTGAAATCCCTTTTAATTCTGTAATTTTTAGCCACCTTTTACTGATCTCTTCACTTAGCGCAAAGTGACTGGACAAACTGGATTACTGGGTTTTATTTCCCCCCGCCTGCTCTTCCGAGCCCATTGAAGTTAATAACCTGTGTGTTTTATATGAAAATAAAGGACATAATTGCATGCAAATGCTAAGCACTCAAAATCTACAATGTGCACTCACACGCATGACTCTGCCGAGGGGCGCCACGGGGAGCCATTTACTACCTCGCATAGCCTGCCGAGAGGTAGATGGCCGCAAGGTTATAGCCAATGTCACTGCACCTGAAGCCTCTGCTCCCCAGTCGCCCAGCTCTCCCCCTGCATTGATTTCCCGGGGTAGTTATGGGCCGGCCGGGGTTTAGTACTGGGCAAGGGACTGGTATTATTTGTGTCCCGTTATTGGGCATTAACACTCTGTGGGCATCTTGTAGATCTCAATGGCACTTTGAAGGGGTTTTCCGAGAGTTTTCTTTTTATACTGATGACCCATCTGATCGGTGGGGGTCATACACCCGGGACCCCCGCTGATTAGTTTTTTTTGTAAGGCCGCTGCACTTGCAGTAGCACTGCAGCCTTCTCACAGCTTTGCCTGGGCCCATTGATGTCACATTCACCGGTCACATGACCAAGGCACCGCTCAATGTATTGCGCTGTGCTTGGTGAGCTGAGACGGCTGTGGCGCTACTGCGAGCTGATCGACGAGGGTCCTTGGTGTCAGACCCTCCAAGATCAGATACTGATGACATATCCAGAGGATATGCTCCAGGATATGCCATAAATGTTCTCTCCAGAACGGGACCCCAAAGTGAGCAGAGTGCAGCCACCCTCTATTCACTGCTGTGGGAGAGCCATTCACCCTATCAGTCCCATAGGGGCGATTGGAGAGGTTGTCACGCTTACATGGTGCATTCTCCATTCACCGCTGTGCGACTTACGAAAATAGCCGAGCGCACTTATCGACTTCCTAATAGCGTGCTCTCCATTCATCACTATGGGCAATGCCCCGGTTGCTCCTAGAGGCTCATTTGTATATAACAAAACCAAATTTTTCTTAGCAATACGGGCGCATTGGAACATGGGACCAACACAGACGCCTTCGGCTGCCTAGCGCACATGCAACAGGTCATGGTACAAATCTGCTGACAGATGCCCTTTAACCAGTCCAGCCCACCCTCTTCCCTTGCTATATTCACAGCACTAGTGTCAGCAGTAGTCTTCTGTCTGGCATTTCTGGGGTCTTTAATTCTCTCTGTTGGCACGACCGCCTCCTCCTTTATGACGGCAGGCCGGAGCCTGGCGGCAGTTGAATAGCGGTAATTCCCTGCCCTCCTCACCATGCGCCTTGTATCGGTTTGTACAATAATGAACACACTTTTGTTTCTCCCAGCCCCGGCAATGCTCCGACTGGAGCGTCTCAATTTGCAGACAGCCCTTTGCCAAATTAATTTTATTTAATTATCTCCCAGGGCTAAGCTTGAATACATTTTGTGTTCAGTTTCGCCGTTTCCTCCTTCTCCTGTACAACGTGGACTTAATATCCTTGTTACAATCTGATTAGAAGTAAAATTGAGTTTTTTGAAGTCTGATTATCCCATGAAATGGAATTTTTAAACCTAATTAGGAACAGATTTGCATAATTTTTTTATTCTGTCGCCATTAAAAAGAAAGTTGAAATACATTTTTATTATTGAAATCTTCTTAAACAGATGAGACCCCATAATGCATGTATCCCACACGTCTCCTTCCATCACACACCTTTACACCTACGTTCCTCCGTCCTCATTCATTTAAGAATTAGGCTCTGAATTCTCTTTCCATCCCTCCCCTCCCCCCCTTTATTTTGCTACTGAATCAATTTGGATAATTGAGGTTTTTTTCATATGCTTGAGGTGTGCAGCGCAGCCCCTCCTCAGATACTCCTAGTTTTCACTCGTATAGATCTGTATTCCTCCAGGAGGCTGTGGGAATTAATGGCCATTTTGCCAAATGGAAAGGGGAAAAAAAGTTTACGATTGTTCAGATTGCTGCTCTTTGTCTTCTGTTTCATCAAGATCCAGTAGAACCTGCTGCGATTAAGTCCTGTGTGTTCTGCTAGGTTTATTAAAAGTGGCAGAAATGCTATTAAATACTTTGGGTGCCCAGGCAATATGTGGGGCCGGACAAAGTTGAGTGAAATGCATTCTAAATAAAATAGAATAAAATAAAAAATAAAATGCAATTTTTTGTATATTTTAGAAAATTGGATAAAGAGAAAAAAAAAGTTTAGGATTTTTATTTGTTTGTTTTTTATTATATGGAATGGGTTATGCACTAGGTATAAGGACTCATGCACACAAGCCTATTTTTGGTCCACATCAGATCTGCACTTTTTGCAGGTCGGATTCAGACTTATTCACTTCAATGGGGCCACAAAAAATGCAGACAGCACTCAGGCTGTGTGCACAAGCCATAACACAGTATCGGTTTTAGGGTTCATGCACACGGCCGTAGCAGAGTTTTTTTTTTTGCGCTTAGCAAATTACGGATCCGCAAAACACACGCGTTTCGAATTTGCAGTAACGAACGTCCAGCCCTTAATAGAACAGTCCTATCCTTTTCTGTAATGCGGACAAGAATAGGACGTGTTCTATTATTTTATTTTTTTGCGGGGTCACGGAACGGAGCTACGGATGCGGACATCACACGGTGTGCTGTCCACATATTTTGCGGCCCCGTTGAAGTGAATGAGTCTGCATCTGACGTGCAAAAAATGCGGATCGTAAGCGGGCAAAAAATAAATAAAATAAACGTTTGTCTGTGTGAGCCCTTAAAGGACAACTATACATAGAAAATGCACAAAAATAAAGTAAAAAGTCTCTAGCAGTTCCCATAGTCTCCTCCTTTCCTTTTGAGTCTGCTTTGTGTCATTATGCAAGTAAAACGGAGAAATGGGTAAAGAAATATTCTGTTTGTGTTCCGGGAGGTGTGCCATGTCCTCCACCTCCTCATAATCCTGTGTGTGGCGATAAGACAACTGGCTGCAGCAGGGGCCTCCCCCCCTCTGCTTTGTTTTCAGTAGGACACAAAGGTTAGATTGTAACTTTCGTTTCAGTATGGTTTTAAAGGGGTTGTCTCACTTCACCAAATGGCATATTTTTTTTTTTTTTTTTTTTTTTTATCATGTAGAGAAATTTATACAAGGCACTTGGTAATGTATTGAGATTGGCCATATGTATTGTCATTCATCTTTTCCTATAGTGTAAGCACGGCCACCGCTGCTGGATTGCTGGTTGTTACCTCTGGAAACAAGCAGTGTATAATGTGATGAAAAAGGGAATCAAGCCAGCAAAGGAGGCAATATGGACAATCACAGCACATTAGTCAGAGCCTTGTATTAACTCTGTCTACAGGGTAAATGTAATTTGCTGAAGTTAGACAACCCCTTTAATAATGTATATGGACAGAAATGTTAAAGGCTTTGTACACCTTTTGGTCACTATTTATTATTGCGTTGTACTCATTTTGAGATAAAAATAATTTTTTCAATTGGTCTTTATTAAAAATGATGAGCCTTTTTCCTTGCACAGCTTTGAGTTTATCTACTAGCAGGATCTGTATTTTCTCTCTGCTCAGTCAGGCAGGGAGCTGACAGCTCCTTATCTCTGATCCATCAAAGACTCATTAAAGCTCAGTTCTTATCTTACTCATAAGAATGTAGCTTAAAGAGGACCTTTCATCTGTTTTACTTATAGGAGCTAAATATCTGTACTTGCTGGGTACCCCCCACTGATGCTGCCACCTGTGTTTTTATATATATATTTTTTTAAACATTGCTCCTACGCCCCGTTGCGGGCTCCTGAAGTTCTCGCACTCAGTATGGCTGTGATGCTCTCCGATGTGATTGGATCGCGGCACAGCCAGGGAGAAGACACCCATTGAGAAACCCTGGCGTCTCCTCCTCCCTGTACTGATGCTCATTATTTACATACTGAGCGTGAAAACTTCAGGCTGGCGCAGCAGGGCGTAGGGGCGATGTTTAAAAAAATTAATGGGTGGTAGCAAGTACCCGCAAGTACAGGTATTTAGCTCCTATAAGTAAAACAGATGAAAGTTCCTATTTAAGTGTTTATGGCCTCTCAAGAGTTTAGACCAGTCACACTGCTAGAAAAACAGTTAACCCTTTGTGTCAGAACAGCTCAATATTTTTTTTTTTTTTTTTTTTAATAAAGACCAATTGTAAAAAACGATTTTTAGCCCAAAATGAGCAAAATGCAATCGTCAAAAAGAATTTTCCTCAAAGGTGTACATGGCCTTTAAGAGTTTTTGTAATATACTTTGTTAGGGACATGTTTATTTTTGCTAGAAAACTGGGTGTGAAGATTATCCTTAGCGACACTCTAACTGGGCATTGCTATAGTGAGTCCTTCTTCAGCGTTCTTCTAGTAATCTTCAGCACACGGGCTCTCCGTTACACCGTGTTTTCTAATTTAAAAAATAAGCACCTTTCCCTGATAAAGTATATATATCAGTCCCTGTGAAACTGGCTGACCCGTTACATGTGCACTTGACGGTTGAAGATATCTGTGTTGGTCCCATCTTCATCTGTGCCCGCATTGCTGAGAAAAATGGTTTTAGTATATGCAAATGAACCTCTAGGAGCAACGGGGGCGTTACCATTACACCTAGAGGCTCTGCTCTCTCTGCAACTGCTGTATCCTCTGCACTTTGTTTGAGAGCACCAGGCAGTGAAAAACGTGAAATGGAGGTAATAAAAATAATCTTACTCACCTTGTCTATTTGAGATTGAAGAGGCCATTGCGGCCATCTTCATTGAAGATCTTGCGCAAAATCTCTGTAAACCACAATGACAGTTGCACTTTGTCATGCCCCACCTCTAAGCTCCGCCCCGTCTGCAGCAGTACCCGCCCACTGAAAAATGGAACGGATTGTCAGCAGATTAGATCAGTTCTTTGCAGGATTTCTTCAAGATTTGGGGGGACAAAAACAGGCGTACAAAATGATGAATCCACTTTTCTGCAGATTTGGCGGCAAATACCTTTTGCGACTAAATCTGCGGTAAAAGTACACCAAAAAGTGGCGTACTTGCAATAATAAATGACTCCCTTTTTCTCTAAAGTATGCAGAAAATTCTGTTGCGTGCCCCTTTAATTAACCAGGTTTCTTCTGGTACTAGTATATGTTAGCGATCGATGTTGCATGTTGCAGTATTTCGGCGTCTGAAGCAAATGGAGTGTTACCACTTTGTAGTCTAATAAGTATATGTGTGTATATCTGTCCGTCAGATACCATAAAGTATAGAAGAACCCAGAGATACGTCACTTTGTCTCCCGGTAGCTGGACAAGCGCTGTCAGTGCTGCCTTCTGGGCGTACACGTTATTGAGCAGCGAAATTGTCCGAACTCTGCAGATTACATCCGACGCCATTCCTCAGGCTCTTCTCCTCCTGCGTGAATTTATCAAACCATCCAGACAATGCATCTTCCTTGATCAAATGTGCCATCTCAAGGAAAAACATCTTTCCTTCACAGCTGAATGAACCGCTTCAGCTTCTAGATGTGTCTTTAAACAGCATGTTGTCAAAAATTGTAAATTTTCAAGCCGATATGTTTAATGTACAGATCTAATGTGCAGCGCAGGTTTTATATTCTTCTCCCTCTCATCTCGAGCTCTGCTTTTATTGCCTATAACTACAAGTTTACCAAATTCTGAGAAAATTACATTCTAAGGTTTGGAAATGTAAAAGCAATTTTATTGGATTTTTTTTCCCTTGACTATACATCTGTCACTGTGAAAATCATACTAATGCAAAACTGGTTTGAATGGGATGTCTTAGCTATTGTAGGGTTTCAAAAGGAGCCTGTCACTTTTTTTCAGTCCAGTCCTGAGCAGATTGATATATACTGTATTTTTCGCTCCATAAGATGCACCTAGGATTTAGAGATGGAGAATAAGAAAAAAAAATATCAAGACCCCACTCATCAGACCTCAGATGAGGCCCCCACTCCTCATCAGACCTCAGATGATGCCCCCACTCCTCATCAGACCTCAGATGAGGCCCCCACTCCTCATCAGACCTCTGGTGAGGCCCCCACTCCTCATCAGACCTCTGGTGAGGCCCCCACTCCTCATCAGACCTCTGGTGAGGCCCCCACTCCTCATCAGACCTCTGGTGAGGCCCCCACTCCTCATCAGACCTCAGGTGAGGCCCCCCACTCCTCATCAGACCTCAGGTGAGGCCCCCCACTCCTCATCAGACCTCAGTTGAGGCCCCCCACTCCTCATCAGACCTCAGGTGAGGCCCCCCACTCATCAGACCTCAGGTGAGGCCCCCCACTCCTCATCAGACCTCAGGTGAGGCCCCCCACTCCTCATCAGACCTCAGGTGAGGCCCCCCACTCCTCATCAGACCTCTGGTGAGGCCCCCCACTCCTCATCAGACCTCAGGTGAGGCCCCCCACTCCTCATCAGACCTCATTTCAGACTGCACATCAGACAGAACAATAAAATAAATGAGCCTAAGGCCTAGTTCACACGAACGTTTTTTTTGCGGGTGTACGGGCCGTTTTTTTGTGTTCCGTATACGGTCCGTATACGGAACCATTCATTTCAATGGTTCCGCAAAAAAAACTGAATGTGTTCCGTATGCCTTCCGTTTCCGTTTTTCCGTTCCGTTGAAAGATAGAGCTTGTCCTATATTTGGCCGTAAATCACGGGTCGTGGCTCCATTCAAGTCAATGGATCCGCAAAAAAAACGGAACACATACGGAAATGCATCCGTATGTCTTCCGTTTCCGTTCCGTTTTTTCTGAACCATCTATTGAAAATGTTATGGCCAGCCCAATTTTTCCAATGTAATTACTGTAAACTGTACATGGCATACGGAAAAACGGAACGGAACAACGGAACGGAAACGGAAACACAACGGAACTCAAAAACGGAACAACGGATCCGTGAAAAACGGACCGCAAAAAACTATAAAAGCCATACGTTCGTGTGAACTAGGCCTAACTCTCCAGCTCCGGACCACACTGCCACTCTGCAGATCCACTGGCTCTTCCTTCACTCACTGCTTCCTAGTCGTCTTCAGACGCTGTGCTCAGTCAGGACAGTACAGCGAGTTGCCCGGAGAATATCAGAGTGTGGAGAATACAGCCAACAGCAGGAGCTCTGTATTCACCGCTCCCGGTTCTATTGTGTGCTAGTATTCATTCCATAAGAAGCGCTTCCATTTCCTGCCACTTTTGTGGGAAAAAAGTGCGTTTTATGGGAGTGAAAGATACGTTAGTTGTGTGGGGAAAAATGTATTTATTTAATAAATTTTAATTTATTCTGTTAAACTTTCACTCTTTTTAAGCTTAGGAGTCATGTGGGCGGTCCTACTTGACAGCTAACTCTGCATGACTTAAGCTTACAAGAAAGTCACTGATAGGACCATCCACTGCAGTCCTAAGCATATAAAGAGCAGAAGTTTGAATATACATGTTTTTCTGAATCTTTTCCCAGAAAACGATGCATCGATTTGCTCAGCTCCTCCTGCTCTATAACCTGCTGCCCGCAGATTGCACTTTTATTTTCACGGTGACAGCTTCCCATTAAAGGGGTTGTCTCACTTCAGCAAATAGAATTTATCCTATAGAGAAAGTTAATACAAAGCACTTACTAATGTATTTTGATTGTCCATATTGCCACCATTGCTGGCTTGATTAATTTTTCCAACACATTATACACTGCTCGTATGTCGGGGTTATGACCACCCTGCAGTCCAGCAGTGGTCGTCGTGCTTGAACACTGTAGGAAAAAGCACCTGCCTCTCTGGTGGCTGGGACCATGGGAGCGCTCATAGGCACGCATGCGCAGCAGTTCTCATTCTGGCCACCTCGTATCTGCTGCAGCTCACCAAGCACAGTACCGTACATTGTATAGCAGCTGTGCATGGTATGGCAGCTCAGCCCCATTCACTTCTACAGGACTGAGCTGTGTCGAGGCCATTTGACTGATGACCGCTACGTCACATGACCTAGGCAAAGCTGGAGGAGGTTGAAGCGCTACTGTTGGGGCCGGTGCTTTCGCAAACAGTTGATCGGTTGGTGTCCCGGGTGTCTGACCCCCACCGATCACATACTGTTGAAAAAAAAAATCGGTTGGCAAAACTCTAGAAGCCCATTTTTGCACCATGCCTCTAAAAGAAAGCAGCTTTACATATAGTCTCAGTTAAAAATGTTTTTTGTGTTTACAGCCCATGGGCAGACTCGTGTGTCTCCAGGTTAATAAGTATACAGATTAGGGGACAAAAGCTAGGACTTTGACTGCAATATAACCCAGAAAAACCTTCAGAAAGTCACACAGCTGGAATGCCCTAAAGATGGCCTTGTACATTAGATGTGCATCAGCTGAACCTGCCGATTTTTGAAGGGATGGGCCGATCATCTAATGTGTATAAGGGCCTTCTAGCTCCCCCCGATGGCAGATGCCAGGGGGGTGATTAGGATTTTGGGCAGCTAGATGTCAACGTAACCAGTCGTTTTGTTATCGTCCGTGACCAAAGGTGTCTGGCAGCGGCTTTCTCCCCAGTCAGAACTCATGCATGCTTGGGAGACTTTGGGACGGTTGGGAGAGATGGCGGTCATCTAGACAAGACGTCTAATGTTTAAGGCTGGCCTAAGTCGCATCATTCTACTTTGATCTGCTCTTGTCAAAGAAGCCTTGGGTGTCTGACCCATGGACAGTAATAGTTGCATCCAGTTTGGGTCATTTCTGGTTGCTTACCTACCATTGCAAATATGACCAAACGGACAAGCGTAGAAACCAGCTATGATCAGATATAAATGGACGTGTGCCTCCTTTTACTTGCATATCCATACTGGAATTTCTGTTCTGACCATAAGCCAACTTTTTCTGGGAGAATTTCTGGTTTTAATCTTGCTAAAAGTTCCTGGCGGTCTAATAATATCCTGAACGCTGCGGCTTGGACATCTCCTGATGAGGGATTGGGGTCCAATTGTGTTAAGGCATAACATGTACCATTTAATAAATGACTGTGCAGGGTATTGGAGCTAGAGTTAAAAACGGGCTGCATCCAAAAGTACTGCACAGAAAAACACATGGGGGACACGCTCACTAATCCATCTGGTGCGGTTGGTATATTTTCAGAAAGTGAAGCCGGAGAAATGATTGTCTTGTACCAGGAGGGAGGCATTTGTCACTCAAGGAGACATTTTGAAGACTACCGGCTCTAAAGCTTTTGCTTTCATCTTTTGGTTTTTGCTTTTCTTTCCAAATATTAGTCGGAGTAAATAAAATATCATGTCTCGTGTTTGGCAGCAACATCTCGTTAGGACGGATACCTTTTGGATTAGGCCTTCGATACAGTACAAGTGTCGAGTTGCACCCGGGAGGCAGCCTGACTCACCTGATGTCTTGGACATGCACGTATTCTTTTTGTCTTGTGGCCCATCTCGAAATTGCCTCAAGGGATCAATTCAATGTGAGAAGATTATTAAAGGGATAAAAAGCTAAATAATAAGAAAATATATTTAAAAAAAAAGGAAATTAGATGGAAGCTGGTTTTCATGTCTCTCCTCCAAATTTATGAAGTCTAAGATTTCAAAGAGTGCAATAGTGGGTTCCCTTGGGTTGTCACATTCTTCTAATTGGAGAGCTGATTTCTTTGATGTCATTTTTAATTTAGAATATTTCCAGGCAGCAAGAACATGTACATTGCTATGCATATACTGTATGTACAGTGAGAACTTGATGGCACTGTATTATCAAAATACCATAGAAAAGTGTAGTAAAAGTAAAGAAAAACTGTCAAAAATAAAGTGCTAAGAAATAATTTTTTTAATCAGTTTACTTGGATCTTTAAAGAGTGCAGATTTTCATGCAGTTCTGTGACTAGTAAAATTTTTGCACTATTGCTTGCTGAATTAAAGGAAATACCCCAGAACATACTGAAAATTTAACTTTTTGTAATAGGTAGGATTCCAAGCTCTGGGGCCCTCAATGTTTCTGAGAATCTGATCATGCTAGATACATCTGAATGCTTACACTTTGTCACTGGGCTTTTGTATGACGAGTGGCTGCTAGGAAAATCTTCGACGCTCGTTTAATGGATTTTCAGTCCGGTCTGCTTCTAACCGCACTGATAATGGGAACGGGGAGCCTATTTCTTTAGTTTGAATGGAGTAGTACCACTGTACTGTAGGCTTTCAGTGGAGTTGTAGTGGGCATACTCAACCACCGCTCTATTCAAACAGGGGTCATTGGGCACACCTCATGATTGGTGGGGGTCCCATTGGTCGGAGCCCCTGTGAAAACCCAAATAGGCCAATCCTATGCATTGACTACCCGCTTTCTGGTTGCTTTGAAGTGTGAGAAATACAGTCTGTGGCTATGGTGGTATTTTCAAGAATGAACTCATTACACTCTGCCTCGGATATCCTGCTTTACTGCCGTCGGACCATTTTTTTGTGAATTTTCCCGTTACTCTTTCTTCTACCAATCTCTAGCCGTCTTATCATTTCATCTTATTTGTGAGAAGTAGAAAATTTGACCTGCCCCCCAGTTGGGCCCTAGACGTCTTTATTCCCAATTTACCCCTTTTCTCTGCCCTTGCCCGCCTTTTAAAACTTATCTGTCCTAAAGGTGTTCACTTAGGCTACCCACCTATCAGTCATGTCTATCCCTGGGAGGAATATCTTTCATTGAGACCCATTGTGACGAGGCAGCATGGTACATTCTGAGTGCCGGTGCCAGTTTTTTTTTCTACCCATCGCATGTTGCTAACTTATTCTACTGAGGTGCCACCAAAGGATAATTTGGCCATTTTAGGTGAAGTACTGAATATAACTGAACTTGATGAGCATATCCAAGACAATTTATGGTGACCATATGTAGGAGGGTATATGCGGTTTGACTAATTTCTACCTTTCACACAACCTGTGGAAGGAAGAACGTTTCACCACTACTTGGCATTCCACCACACCTCTTCCACCGATGTCTTGACCAAATCTACTCCTGTGACCTTCTGTCCAGCTGCATGCACATTATGAAACTGAACAGGAAGACACATGAGCACATCCAGTCAAGATATCAGTGAAAGGGACGCAGGCGGACAATTGACCACAGCCCAGGTAATGGAATAGGCATTACGCTTAAATGGTAAGTAGTGGTGAACGAACTTCCTTCCACAGGTTGTCTGAAAGGTAGAAGTTCCTCAAACCCCTGGAGATCCTCTTAAATTAAATCTGAGGTTTCACCTAGCACAGACCTTTTTCACTTGTGACCAATTATTTAGAAAATCCTGTTCAGTCCAGAGGCTTCCCTTATCTGAACTGACTTAATCATGGTGATTTCATACCGTCACTTCCTGTCTGATCGGGGGTCTATTGTACTGTACTAACAGTAGACCTGCGATCAGATAAGAATGTAATGTATCATAAATCACTGGGGCAGTCAGGTCAGGGAAGGTGTGGTGGACACAGACGTGTTTCCTGGGCCAACTACGTTTCTGCGAATCGGCCCAAAATGAAATTCTATGAGCCAGACTAATTGCTGTAGCAGTACGGTTGCTGTAGTGTTGCCTTCACCTTTTTAATTTAATCTGTATTCCCTACTAACTGAAAATTTGCTATTTTAAGTTTTTCGTTTATGCATTTTTGCACTCATTTATTATTTTTTTCTCCTCAGGACTCCTGAAGATCTCTCCAGGCAGATACTTGCCATCCAGCAACGGGAGATGAAGCTGAAAGAAGAGAACATCAGCGTCACTAACAGGTAGGGGACTGGTTATATCCACTCCTTACTATGACTGGCGGAACGTAATGTTTAAAACGTTATGCATATGTATACTGTAATAATGTAATAACATCGCTCCTCCGGCAACGCAGGACCTATCAAAACTGATGTAGCAGAAGTGGGTCTTGATGAATCAGGGCCCAAATCTTCAGGAGAGCACACAAACTCGGAAAATGTATTTGGGATCGGGAGCAGCAGTGCTGGCAACCACTCTCTAATCATTCTGCTCTTCATTCTCTAGTAGTCTTAATGTTTAATCACTTGGGAGGCTGATCAACAACTTTGAATGTTGAAGCCATCTCCAGTTATCTTTTTCCACCTGTCAGCTGAAGTTCCTGTGTCTCGTCGCTGCTTTAACCCCTTAGCTGATACGGTGAACTGCGACCGAGGCATCTAGGTGACTAGACGGAAGAAGGGGGCTCCATCTGTCATTCCATGGGTGCCCTGTGATGCAGTTGTGCTGTGTCGATCGTTATGGCAGCTGGTGGCCCAACAGAGGCTCCAAAGTCTGCCATGGCTACATGCTTATTAGTCTATGCCAAAGGGACAACCTAATACGCAAAGGCAGTAATGCTTTGGCGGTTGGGCGCATGCCGACTCATGGAAGTAATCATACTGTGAAAAAAAAAAATTCACTCCGATCCCGATCGATTAACCCCTTAGATGCCATGGTCAGTGTTGACTCTGGCATCTAAGTGGTTAGAGATGGGGATGACTCACCCTATCAACCAGGCGTTCTGTCATTTTTACTGTACCTGACATAAGTATTATAAAAAAAAGTATTGCAGTGTATTTATGATCAAACAAGGTTGATATCTCAAAGTAAGAAAAAAAAAAACACAATTGCTACTTTTTATTTCGCCTGATGAAAAACGAAATAAAAAGTGATTGAAAGTTGTATATAACCCAAGATGGCAACAATGAAAACTACAACTCATCCTGCAAAAAAATAAAAATAAAATATCGGCACAGCCGCGTTGATGGAAAAAAAAAAAAAATGTTCCGAGTCCTTGAAAGCAAAAACAAATTATTTTCAAAAATAATAATAGTTTTTATTGTGCAAAAGTAGAAAAACATAAACTGTATAAATCTGGTGTCATTGTAATTGTCCTGACCCGCAGAATAAAGCTATCCTCTTATACTGCACAGAGAGTGCTATAAAAGCAAAACCCAAACGGCAAAGGTGGAATTACATTATTATTATTTTTTTAAACTCTGTACAGTACTTTAGTTGTACCTCAAAATGGGTGATTTGTAAAAAACAGTAGGAAAACTGTATTTCCTGAACTCCAAATTGTGCTGTGTTCTTAAAGGAGCTTTTCACCTTTTGTGGATGTTTTCTACAGACACCACAGTGTGGGGGTGGTAATTATACTTTCCTGATTTTCCCCCCCCCCACTGTCTTCCGGCTCCATTGCTGCTCTACAGGTCATGGGTCTCCCGGTGTCAACATCATGATCTCCACTGCTGGATTTAGCTCTCTCTTGCCGCCCTGCAGGTCCCGGGTCTCCCCGCGTCGGCATACTGTTGGACGTGACCACTGCAACCACTGACTGGCCGCAACGGTGATATGTCATGTGACCTGATTCGTCGGTGACACGTGGCTGCAGCGATCACATGACTCGCGTTGAACAGTATGCTGATGCGGGTAGACCTGGTACCTGTAGGGCAGCGATAGAGCCAAAAACCAGTGTCGGGGATCAGGTAAGTATGATTATCACCGCAGGTTAGGCCATACTGTGGAGTACTCTTCAAGAGATGTGACTTCTGAGGGGCAAACCTAAAAGAAGACAGTGGGGCGCGTTATCAAAACAGATGAGGTGAAAAATTGGTGCAGTTGCCCCTTTAATGCATTAATTTTCCAATGGGCTGTTCAATTTTTTCTTACTCGTTTTAATGAAGTGCTCCTACTGTCGTTATTTTTTTATTTATTTTTTCCTTTGAACCCTTTCTAGGTTTGCCACTCAGAAGTCCCATCCCTTGACCGGTCTTTAGTTTTTGACTTTGCTCTTGAACAGCACTTGAAGCGCACGCAGAACGTTACGTCCTCCGTTGGCAGCGTGTCAAGACCTGTGTCTCGAGCCCTAGGGCTGAGTGGCACAGTTGCTTAAACACTTCTCTTGACATTTCAACGTCTTCCGAGCCCATGAGAATAGCAAAAATAGTTTTTGGCATTGCCGATAGCTACAGTAAAGTGCACTCTAGTGCTCATACGACTGATATTTTGCGTACTTGAGTCATCTTCAGTGCTTAAGAATGAGGGGAAAAAATGTGTCTGATGAGCATTTGTTTGATTTGTAAATGTCAAGTGAAGTCTTCCCCTCCATGTGAATATACGTCCTTGCTCGAGCCTTTCATATAGGTCATGTAAGGGGCGGGGGGGGGGGAGGAGAGAGTCACTGCCGAGAACCGTGCCTTGGTTTTTGACTTTTTTGCTTTATGTCTGTCTATCTACATGTGAACACAATTTCATTCTTGATCCCTTAAAGAGATTATGTCACGAAACATTCAGCATTTTTCAAACCAGCACCTGGATCTGAATACTTTTGTAATTAAAAATTTAGTATAGCCAGTGAGCTGCTATTCAGTAAAATGTATCTGCATAGTGCCATCTGCTGTTTGTTTTTTTTTCCCCCTTTTTTTTTTTTGTCCATCTCACTGAGCTGGTCGCACGTGCTCAGTTTAAATCTTCAACTGAATACATGGAAATAATTAGAAAGGTTTATAAACAGTGCAGGTAAGATGGTAACGTCACTGCAGGGGACCACATGGGCGATATCATATATTAGTAAGTTCTCAAATACCAGAAAAAAAGTGCAAGTGCAAATATTGGCTAAAGTAACATTGAAAAAACTATGAAGTTACCCATAGTGTATTTCTGTCCAGGATTGCGCCAACCCCGACCTGCGTTTTGGCGATCCTTCGTCCGGGGGTTGAATTTTAGGGCACAGTCAGAGCCCCCCATAGCATTTCCGGGCACAGTCATAGCTTGCACACTGGTGGTGGTCGTGTATGCACACTATAGGAAAAAGTGCCGACCTCTCTGATGGCCATTACCATGGGGAGCGCACATAGGCTGGTGCTTTTTCCTATAGTGTGCAAGCACGACCACCACTGGTTGATTGCAGGGTGGTCATAACCATGAAAACGAACAGTGTATAATGTGATGGAAAAATGAATCAGGCCAGCAAAGGAAGCAATATGGATAATCACAATACATTAGTAAGTGGCTTTTATTAACTTTCTCTACATGATAAATGCCATGTGCTGAAGTGACACAACCCCTTTAAATTCACGACCTATCTGCTATGTGCAGTACTCCAGACTGAAAAAAAAAAAATATTACAAATATTAAGGCGCCATTGGCTCATAAACTGAAAAATCTAGGAGCAATATTACATTTTGAAACCCCAAATGTTAAGTACATATAATTCTAATTAAAAAAAAATAAAAATAATCTTATCGGGTGTCTGTTCTTTGGATTCTTTCTTATAGCTGACCAAAACTTGATAATTTTTTTACGGTCCTGAATAGAAGACTTATTGCTCGCTATCACTTAGCTATCCAGAATATTGAGGCCTCCTCTTCCTCTTGGATCCAACTCACTGTTCCTCCTCCATTACAGCCCCTCAGCCCACCATTCTGCCATAAGTTTCTCCCTCCTGGCCCACTGTTCCGCCTTAAAAGTCTTGTTGCTGTTTGCAATTCTAAGTTGTATTGGCGACCATTTTGGTCACTTATCTTGAGCACTGCAAGTGTGAACCCTCCCTTAGAGAAGTCTCACGATGTGCCGCAAAAACGCATTTTTAATCCTGTTACGACTGTAGAAAATCCTGCTACCATCATCATGCACGTAATAAATTTTCCAGCTACACTTACTGCTGATAAGAGACCACTCGTGTTCCTCATGAACTGATCTCCATGTCCCCGATGCCTATTTTAATTTTGGAAATGCTTTTTTCATTTTGACCTGCACATTCAGGAAGATCCTCATATCTGTGTGACATACTGCCATATAAATTCCATATCGTGAGCCAACAAAAGGTTTACTACTTAAATAAGAGAAGACTGGATTGATATTTTATTTTGCAAAAAAAATAAAAATAAAATTTTTCCACTAAACAGCAAGGGCTTGCCATAATTACACCGCCAACTTTGTGAGATTCAAAGGCTGCTTACACCTAAACAAGCTTGAAACGTTGAAATATGATTTAATTTTCCCTTTAATCTCCCCTCTGTGCTGGCAGGTCTCGTTGTGTTTCCCTCCTACTTATCGTTACTTGTAAGACTTCGTGCCATAGTGTATGTCGATAAAAATAAAAAACGAGGCAGATCAAGTTAAGCTCGTTTCTTAAAGGGGTTCTCCGGGAATTAAGAAAATGAAAATACTTAAATATTACTTTATAATAAATATATTCCCAAATACCTTTCATTGGTTAGAGTGCTTAGTTTTGTCTATGAAGCAATCACTAGGAAAAATAAAATGGCCGCCGTCCTATCAGTACACACAGAACCTGTCCTAATCACACAGGAGGACAAGTTATTTCACAACACTGAGCTGAGGAGCTGCCTCATCCTCCTCTCTGCTCTGTGGGAATGGGAAATGATGAGGAGACATGAAGTACAGACAGAAGGGTGGGAGTAATGAGCAGCAGCTCTTGTATGCAGTCTCCATTACCACAGCTCCATATCACCACAGTCTGTCCTGTCCGTCCTCTCTATACTTAATGTCTCCTCTGAACTAAATTCCCCAGAGATTTAGCTAAAGTTATTATCAGCTGTGTTCAGGATCATAATCCCAGACAAGCAGATCAGAGAGGAGGATGAGGCAGCTCTTCAGCTCAGTGTTGTGACGTAACTTGTCCTCCTGTGTGATTAGGACAGGTTCTGTGTGTACTGGTAGGACTGCGGCTATTTTGTGTCCCCTGATGATTGCTCCCCCGACAAAAGGAGCCATAATAAATACTGAAAGGTATTTGGAAATATATTTATTATAAAGTAATATTTAAGTATTTTCGTTTTCCTAATTCCCTGAAAACTCCTTTAATGAAAAATAAAATGAGCAATAAACTATACATCAGTCCTTAATTATCACGCATAATATTGGCAGGTGGAAAAAAATTTTTTTTAAGTCTTTTAAAGGTTTTCCCATCTCAACATTTATGATGTCACTATCAGGCACCATTAAAATGCATCTGTCAGCAGTTTTGTACCTATGACACTGGCTGACCTGTTACATGTGCACTTGACAGCTGAAGGCATCTGTGTTGGTCCCATGTTCATATGTGCCCGCATTGCTGAGAAACAGGCTTTGATATATGCAAATGAGCCTCTAGGAGCAACGGGGGAGTTACCATTACTCATAGGGCTCTGTTCTCTCTGCAACTGCCGCGCCCTCTGCACTTTGATAGGGTCAGGTGTGATCACGTTTTCACTGCCTGGTCCCCTCAAAGTGCAGAAGGGGCAGCAGTTACAGAGAGAGTGGTGCCTCTAGGTGTAACGGCAACGCCCCCGTTGCTCTTAGAGGCTCATTTGCATATATTAAAACATTTTTTTCTCAGCAATGCGGGCACATATGAACATGGGACCAACACAGATGCCTTCAGCTGCCAAGAACACAAGGGAATCCACGCGGAAATACTGCACGTATTCTGCAACGTTTGCAGGTGGCCTAAGGCTAAATGCACACGAATGCGTGTGTATTTTCTGTGCAGATTTGCGTGTGGAAAATCTGAACCGTACAATGTATGCTATGAGCATTTCAAAAGTAAAATCCGCACCAATTGTTGTGGATTGACCGCACGGATTTTCTTTGCGAACACCTGCAGATTTCAGTGCGGATTGTCCAAACATAAATCCTGAACGTGTGCATTTACCCTAAGGCTCCATTCACATGTCCGTAACATGTTTTATGGATCCGCAAAACACGGACACTGCAATGTGCGTTCCGCATTTTGTGGACCGCACATCGCCGGCATTAATAGAATATGCCGATTCTTGTCCGCAATTGCGGACAAGAATAGGACATGTTCTATTTTTTTTCGGGAACGGAATTGCACTTCTGGGGACGCATTTCCGTATCCGGGCAGCACATCGTGCTGCCCCATAGAAATGAATGGTTCTGCAAAATGCGGAACGAAATTGCAGATGTGTTTAATGGACTCTAAGGGCTCCTTCATACGCTGCAAAAATTTCCGAGACTGAAAGTCTGTTTCGTTCATCTGAATGGGGCTTGCTGAAATCTACGCGTTTGCCGCCCTACTCAAATGAATGGAACTCCTTTTCAGTCCTGAAAAATTCTGCAGCGCTTGAAGGCGGCCTGAATATCTGCACCTTGTCTTCTTTTGATGGTCGGAAGGTAGAAGAAAGACGCCCATCTCCACCGTTCTTTCGTAGACTTCAACTTCTTGCAAGTAAAATTATTATTTTTTATTTAATTTTTATTTATGGGGCGGGATGAAATTTTCCTCGCAGCTTGACGATTATCCTTACAGTTTGCACCTAATATAAATTGAGCTTTTGAGAACGTTGATGCAGGCGAGGTGCGGAGATAATGATGGGAAATTTTTATAGAAAACACGACATAATGAAGGCGGCTTCATGATCGCTTTTATGGGCAGGGACCTACCTGCACTGCAGCACTCGGGAAATTGGCCACACTCGAAAGCTGCATGTAGGTAATGAAAGAATGAGCTTAATGACTAGTCCTATTTAACGGCTGCCATTAGCCCCTGCATTGTTTTAATCTCCATTCTCGGTGAAGAATTCATTTTCTCTAAATCTGTTTTGTGTTCCTGGGTGTCCATTCCATCAGCGGGGCCCGGCGCGGAGCCCGACTGCTGCCTCCGCTCGGCTCCAGACCTGCTTTCGGAAGATAGTAATAAACTATGTTCACCTTTTTAGTCGCGTGCTGTGGAGCGAAGGAGCCGCTCACCTTCAGACATAGAGATGGACATGCTTTTCTGAGCGTTGATCTGCATTGAGCAGAGTGAATCTATGGACAAGATGTGTTTTAGGGGTTTTTCCATTTTCACTTTTTAAAGGGGTTATACAATTGAGAAAAAAAAGGAACTGCAGTAAATGGTCTAAAATAAAATAAATAAAAAGAATAAAAATAAAAAGCTCTTCGATCCCTCCCCAATCCAGCGCAGATGCTCTGCCATTTCCCCGCCGGTATTTATGCATGAAATGCCAGCGGTGGCATGCTGCATATGACAGAGCAGTGATTGCCAGTAGTAAGGTGTGTGGCTGCTGCGGTCTCGTGCTGGCATCCTTCCAACGAAGACCCATTAGGGAGCACAGAGAAGGTCTGCACTGGATCGATGGGATATTAGACTGGAGTGATTGAGTGTTTGCTGATTTATGAATTTATTTTTTCCATTTTAGTAAAGAGTTGGAAGGTTCCCTTTAAAAGGGCAATGGCACTCAGTGCTGTAGTGGAAATAATCTTTAATTTCACAGTACAGAGAGAATGTAAACAGTTGAATCCCAGTAACATGTCTTAGTGATGTCATATTGTAGGGCTCATACACAGCGGAAGCATCTTTCAGACAGTCATGTTATAGTGCGAGGAGATGTGGTGACATCAGAGGACGAAAAAACAGATGATGTCATAGTACAGGGATAATGCACCTAGTGATGTCACAATAGATGGACAATGCACACAATTATGTCACAACAGGGATAATGTGGACAATGAGGTCACAGTGAAGGGATGTCATCTATACAGGGATAATTCTTAGTGATATAACTGTACTGGGATAATGCATACAGTGATTTTGCACTATAGAGTGTGTGCTCAATGATGTCAGTACAGGGATAATAAACACAGTGATGTCACAGTGCAGGGATAATAAACACAGTGATGTCACAGTACAGGGATAATAAGCACAGTGATGTCACGGTACAGGGATAATAAACAGTGATGTCACAGTACAGGGATAATAAACACAGTGATGTCACAGTACAGGGATAATAAGCACAGTGATGTCACAGTACAGAGATAATATACACAGTGATGTCAGAGTACAGGGATAAAAACACAGTGATGTCACAGTACAGGGATAAAAACACAGTGATGTCACAGTACAGGGATAATACGCACAGGGATGTCACAGTGCAGGGATAATACGCACAGGGATGTCACAGTGCAGGGATAATACGCAAAGTGATGTCACAGTGCAGGAATTGATGTCACAGTGCAGGGATAATACGCACAGCGATGTCACAGTGCAGGGATAATACGCACAGGGATGTCACAGTGCAGGGATAATACGCACAGGGATGTCACAGTGCAGGGATAATACGCACAGGGATGTCACAGTGCAGGGATAATACGCACAGGGATGTCACAGTGCAGGGATGATGCATTGCACACAATGATGCATCATAATGAACAGAGCACCCGGGCGCTTTCTAGTGAAGCACCGGTAATAACAATAATGTCCGGCAATGTAATTGCTCTTGCCAGAACTAGTTGTGCTACTTGAGGCACATCTCTGACAAGTGCACATGGTCATATGGAGTGAACTGCTTTGAGCTAAGCGGCATATCCGTGCCGGAAGCCGATTATAGATTAGTGAAAACCAAAACAGACAAAATGGCCTGGTGTGCTGGGCACTAAAACTGTAATTTATTGCACATAAATAATTAAAAACGGACAAGCAGAGGGCGACGTGTTTCGGAGGCGGTCCTCTTTCTTCCTCTGGCCAACAAATACTGGCACCATAGCCAATTTATAGCAATGCCCTGGAAGTGAAAAGTAAGTGCTAGGGTCATAGTATGAACCATATTCGGTGCACTTCATGACCTCACAGTACAGGGGTAGCGCGTTACGTAAGGCCGCAATACAGGGCTAACACACAGCAAGCTACAATGGGATTCCATGACCAGTTTAGGTATAAGGCCCCATTTTATCAGCCATGATAGCCATCGCTACCTGCATCTTACCATTATGCATCTACTATGTCTGCTGCCCTCTTATTTATACCCATGTTTGTGGTGTCTTTTTTTTTTTGCCTTATGTGGGGGTTTGATTTAGCGCTCCTTGGTTATATACTTTGTCCATAGACAATTACTTTGGGGACCGGAGAATGCATCTTACTTGCAGTCAAACAAGCACTGCCACTTTCCCACCGCCAATTTATGAATGTGTGTGTTGTGTTAGGCTATGTTCACATGGAGTATTTTCTAGGCTTACAAAAAAAACTGATGCAGGGAAAAAGAGAGGCGTCAGGAGTTGAAGTCCCCACTTTGACGCTACTATATTATATAATCCCTATAAATGAAAGCCATTTAGATATCATGTACAGTCGCATCCGATTTTCGGTTTCCCCCAAAAATCATACCGCGAGAGGCAGCTGTGTTCATACCCCTTCCTTACAACAGAGCACAGTTGCGAAATTTGGAATTCTTTCCTACTAAAGGGGTTATTCCAGGATTAATGTAAAAAATTTAACTCGTACATAACTTGGTAAATGACGACCTCTTTCTAACAAAGCTAGAACCAGCCCTGCACCTCACATGGATCCAGAGATCTCCCCATTCATTGCTCTGCTAGATTTATATTAAGCTGACAGCTCAAGGGGAGTGTCTTTTGTGCTGCAGCTCAGTGGGCGTGTCCATGCTCCACCTATCACAGCTCAGGAGGCAGGTGAAGGATGGAACTGAGCATGTGCGGCCATCTCAGTAAGCAGGACAGAGAAATAAGGAAAAGAACAAACAGCAGGTGGCGCTATACAGATACATTTTATTGAATAACTCAGTGGCTATGCAAAATTTTTAATTACATACAATTACAAAAGTATTCAGATCCAGGTGCTGGTTTGAAAAACTGAAGAATATTTTTTGGAACAAAACAACCCCTTTAAGTGCATCATGTGGTTGCCATTATGAGCACATATAATAATGAATGGTGGTCTTTAAGAGTTGAATGAATTTTTTTTTCTTCTAATTCATTCTCTGCTTTCGACTGTAAGTATGTGAGATTGCCACCAGTGATTCATCTACTTAATGCATATTAAGTCCATTAATTAGTAGAAAATTGAATCCCGCTGTTGATGCATCCATTGAAGTGAAGTCGTTCACCGTAGGGGCTCCGATTTCCTGGGATCTCGTCCCTAAACATGTGTTCGGCTACTTTTATTATTATTACGGCGATGTTTTCTCCTGCCATGTCTCAGTGATCGCAGATGAGGCTTTAGGTTGCCAGAACATCCTGGGTACCCAAGAGCCAGTCCCTTCCAAGTCCTAATCTAATGCCAAGCCATGAACGGCCTCATGGGAGCGAGCGAGCGATCTAAATAATTATGCTTCCGGACCATGGCCAGTTTTCACTGCTTCCACGATCCGCAGCCGTCATTTCCCGGGTAATGATCGGAATCTTAATTCACTTCAACGACACACTGTAACGAACACTTAATTTTTTTCACATTGCTTGCACAGGTGGTGAATTTATGCTTTATGGCAATCGGAAGAATCTGTTGTTTGGCTTTTTTCTTTTAAGCTTCTTATTTGTTTGTGGACATAGGCGCAAATATCAAACGCAGGGCCCGACTGGGAACGTAAAGATGGCCCCATTTTGTTGTTAAATTTAAATTAACAGAAGGCGGGGCCAACAGAAGTAGGCGGGGCCAGCAATATCATAGTGTGGCTCATTATACCACCCTAGCCAAGCCAAATAGCACAATGTATCACAAAATACTGCCCCAGCAGCACAAAATGCCTCCCCAAAAACTGCCCCTCTGCGCTGGCCAGCGCCAACTACCAAGTTATGTCCTCCTACTCCAGTTCCATCAGGATGGCAATAAGGTTAAATTCAGGAGTCAGGAGGGAAGCGTCAGATCATCACTTACCTGGCTGACAACTGTGAGGCGGGCTCCGGTGGCCCCCTGTGCTGGGTAGTCCCTGTTGTTGGCTGGTGGGCAGGACTGGCCCATAGGATAGTTAGAACGTTGCCGGACAAACTGTGTAGTATCCATCCTGTTTCAGAATTGTTTCCAAAAATGTGAGTTTATTTTTATTTTTTTTAGATCTGAGCGTTGCGATCCTCATTGGTAGCAGTGGTATGGAATATGTTGGCACTATATGAGCAACAGAGAACGCTCCATCCGAGCCCATTATAATGGCGGGTTCGGACCACCATCTAAGGGTACTTTCACACTTGCGTTGTGAAGATGGGCAGGCAGTTCTGTCGAACTGCCTGCCAGATGCAGAAATCCGTGTGCAAACGGATAGCATTTGTAGACTGATCCAGATGCGGATCCGTCTAACAAATGCATTGAAACACCGGATCCGGCCCTCCGGTGTCATCCGGAAAAAAATGGATCCGGTATTTGTTTATTTTTGCATTGTTATAGGTCTGTGAATGCGCAGACTGGAAAACCGGATCCGTTTTGCCAGAACACTTGATGCATTATTTTCTCCGGCCAAATACCGTAACAGTGACTGGACTGAAGACATCCTGAACGGGTTACTCTCCTCTCAGAATGCATGGGGATAAAAATGATCAGTTCTTTTCCGGTATTGAGCCCTTGTGACAGAACTCGATACCGGAAAACTTTTAACGCAAGTGTGAAAGTAGCCTAGTGTTTCTGGGGAGCTCCCGACTCGACCCTGATCGGTGATGTCAGGGAATGGAAGACATTATGGCTGCAGAATTGCACAGATTTGTTTGTTACACGTTGCCCGCATAGGAGTTGTAAAAACATAGCAGCAGGAATTTTTGTACTTTTTTTTTTATAAATTAGTTTCTTCATCTTAGATGTATTCAGACAACTAAAAAGGTTGCAAAAGTGTACATTGCCACTGCACCTTTTCAGGGGTTTTGCAAGAATGGAGAGGTTTGGGGCAAATACACCCCCCTCCCCCCCTTTGGCCACACCTGGCCATGGGGGAGACTGGAACCCCTTGCCATTTGTCATGACGTTAGGGGAGCCGGACACCACTGTGGTCAGTTACTGGCTTAGTGATGTCGAACTGGATGTTTACATTCAGGGATCCGGTGGAGCATGACACGCCGGGAGGAGAAGGAGCGGAGAGCCACCTCCTGAAGCCGGTAAGTACCCTAGGTCCGGCAAGGGGGGTGTTTGTCAACCCCTCCTCCCACATTCTTACTGAACCCCTTTAAAGAGGAGCTGTCCCGTCTCCTGACATGTTAGTTTTAGTAACTACTTGCATTCCTCATATAATAACTATTCTGGAGCCTCTATTGTTATGACTGTGTTGTGCCATTCCTTTATTATTCCTGTTAGAAGTTGTGAATGAATAGCTAGCAGTCTGCAATGAAGGTTGAGATGGGATGTTACCAGTTTGGGGGGGGGGTGTCCCTGCACAGCGTAACACTGACAGCACTGATTGGGTAGTGTCAGACTGTGCAGGGACAGATCCCCAACTGGACCTTCAACCTTCATTGCAAACGGCTAAATTCTAGCAGGAATAATAAGGAAATAGGACATCATAGAGTCATAGGCCAAAATGTTTTCATGGAGACATAGTTACTAAAACAGACGTGTCAGACAGAGATTTTCCATGATCAGATGGTCAGTAATGCATCCGTGAAGGATCCTGTGTTTGGTCCATGTGTCCGATTTTGGCTCTAAGTGTGTCATCTGGATGTCAGACACTGCACAGCTGAAAATAAATTTTCATAGCATGTCCTCCTAATGGTCCATGAAACATAGATGGCATCCATGTTAGGTTCTTGTTTATCAGGGACCCATTGTCACGGCAAGTAGGGATAAGAGGAACACCAAGTAAACACACAGCAACAGGTAAACAGACTAGGCCCCAAAGCTAGGGAGGAGGGAATGGTAACCTCTCCCAGACTGCTGACAGTATGAGCAAGTCCTGATGGTGAACGAGCTCATACGCTGGAACCTAAGCCCTGCTGACTCTGTAGCAAACCCTTAACTTACGGGAGAGGGGAAAGATGACAGCCGGTAAGTTCCACCGTGAAGGGACCAGCGTCTCCCTGAGACCTAGCGGCAGCACACGCACAAAGGAGAAAACAGGAGGACTTCGCTTGAGACGAGCGGGAAGTAGAGGCTCCACAGACAACCTGTATAGAACTCCAAAAGGAAAATATCAACCGCAAAGTCAGCGGTAAGAAGCGGACTTAAATAGAGCCTCTTCACAGATAACGAGCAGAACCTGTGGAGAGGTGGGATCCTGCCCACAACAACAAACAGAAAGGAAACACAGAAAGACCTGTCAGATAGACTCACGTGCTGAAAGTCTATCCGATCTTCTCAGATCTCTCACAGGGGAGGCAGTGACACCCATAGGCTATGATGTTCGTGACATTTAAACACGGATGTGTGAAAACACACATTAAAATGAATGGATACGTAAAATGTAAAGAACGCGTCCGTGAATCACTAACATGTGACTGAGGCACAAGCCTTTTCTATAACTAGTCCTCCTTAGCTGTTTACCTCATCTGTTCTGTTCTAATCTTCTCTCGACCTGTTTTTTCAGGGACTTGTTGCCTTTTTTTTTCTTCGTAGTACCACTTTTATGCCAGAAGATGGCGCCTGTAGCTTGGCTTCGGGCAGCGTTGAGCTTTTTCCCCCGACAGTTTTATGTTTTAGTAAACTGCGCAACACTCGGATTTTCTGAGTCTAATCGTCCATGTGTTTGTGTAATAGATTGTGGTGCCGTTCATACGCTATTCACTTTTGCTTTTTGGTAAAAAACATACCTTCGCCTTCCATTAGAATTTATTTATTTCCGTACTGTTTGATGGAGTACATCGAGCCTGCACTGTGGTAGTGTTTTCTGAAATAACACACTTTCCATTTTCCATTACTTTGATCCTTCTTGTATTGCGCAAAGAGAGATGCCACAATGCGTTCCGAAAATTGGATTGCAGATGTAGTGGGGCTGTATTGGTCGTTTAATAGGTGACTAGTATTTAAAAAATAAATAAAAAGGTTTTCATGTATTCTAGAGAAGTTTCCATAGGTGGGGAATTAGAGCTGAAAATGCCCAAGTGGCGAGATGAGGACGGCGCTTGCTTGGCTCCTGTCCGCATTTCTCTGCAACCTTTGGGAAGCTGTCGTCAGAAAGAAGCGTCATTTGCGGTGGTTACAGTCCGATGTGTATGGGGGAGCTCGTACCTCTCCCCCGAAAGATGATGTCACGGGACAAAAGGGATCGGGAGATTTTAATTTTAACACTTGACCTACTTGTTCTCCTGGGGATAAGACACTGCCAGGTGCCCGTCTGTTGCTTTCTCCTCCACATACATGCTCAGCCCAACCTGTCTGTGTCTCATTCATCTGGCAACTATTTGAAATGTAGGACCAGTGCCACCTTAAAGGGCATCTGTCAGCAGATTTGTACCTATGACACTGGCTGACCTGTTACATGTGCATTCGGCAGCTGAAGACATCTGTGTTGGTCCCATATTCATATGTGCCCGCGTTGCTGAGAAAAAAATAAATTTAATATATGCAAATGAACCTCTAGGAGCAACAGGGGCGTTGCCGTTACACCTAGAGGCTCCGCTCTCTCTGCAACTGTCGCGCCCTCTGCACTTTGATTGACAGGACCAGGCAGTGTAAACATCATTACACCTGCCTCTGTCAATCAAAGTGCAGCAGTTGCAGAGAGCGCAGAACCTCTAGGTGTAACGGCAACGCCCCTGTTGCTCCTAGAGGTTCATTTGCATATGAGGGCACATATGAACATGGGACCAACTCCGATGCCTTCAGCTGCCAAGTGCACATGTAACAGGTCAGACACTTTTATAGGGACAAATCTGCTGACAGATTCCCTTTAAGGAGCACCCGTCAGCAGGATGAACTCTATTAAAGGGGTTGTCTCATCTTGGACATTGGGGGCGTATCGCTAGGAATGTCTGATAGGTGCGAGTCCCAGAGGGACACGTAGCCTGCAAAGTGACAGAGGGTGCACCGTGCATACACGACCACCCTCCATTGTTTTCTATGGGAGTGCCAAAAATAGCTGAGCCACACGCTTGGCTGTTTTCAGAAGTCTTATTGAAATGAATGGGAAGCGCACCGCGCAAGTGCGTCCGTCACTCTGTTCACCTCTGTGCGGCTTACAGAAATAACCAAGCCAGCGCTTGGCTACTTTCGGCACTACCATAGAAACCAACTGAGTGCGGCCATGCATGCGCAGTGTGCCCACCATCACTTTGTGGGCTTTGTTCTAAGCATAGGTGCGGGCCCACTTGTATGAGACATTGGGGGTCATATCCAAGATGAGACAACCCCTTCAAGATGAGACAACCCCCTTTAAACCAGGCATACTGATTGGTGGGGTTGAGGTTGACCCTGCTGATTAAAGTAATGCCTGTCATGTGAAAATCATTTGCAGAATTCACCCCCCCCCCACCCCCCACCCCCCACCCCCCAAACAAAACAAAAAAAACTTTTATTCTTTATGCAAAGGAAGGCTTCAGCGCACTGAGATGCCTGGTCAACACTGGAAAGCCCCGGCCCTCGGTGCACCAAAGCCTTCCTTTGACAAGAAGTCTGTTTTTCTCAGGAACACAGCCCCCTATTTTCACAAGACGGGCATCATTTTAACTAGCAATATCAACCCTATCAGACAGTGTACTTGGCTTAATAGGGTTGATCCTGCTGATCAGTGTTCTGTAAGCAAAGGTCAATTCCACACAAAAGGAACAGCAGAAATCTCCTTGCAGTACCTGCGTAGATGAGTGGTGGCCTGAGAAGAGAGATGTCACCGGTGCCTTCACATCCAGAAGGTGGACGGGAGTTCCCCATTAAATATGAATTATGTTTGCATGGACATGTGTCTGGAAATTACGTATTATGGAGTTACTGCCTTTTTTGGACTCTTTTGGGGATAATTAGACCTCCTCTGGGGCTCCAGCTTTGTAGTTCCAGTAGTTATAGTGATTTATATCCCGGGCGTCTCCCTGCAGTCTAGTTTGTCAGGAACTAATTAGTCTGTCATGGCGTGTAAGCGTCAGCTCTGCTGCATTCACCTGATAGCATTCAGCACTTGAGCTATGTGATTCCTAACCAGCATCTCCATGCCATCAATCAGGCCGCCAGATTCAGTGCCTCCGTGTTGTGCTCACATGGGAAATTCTGCCAGGAGGATGGTCGGAAGTAGTGGAAGGGTAAGTCTTGTCATCCTCAAAGATGACCGCTTGTGGGCTGGTGGAACCCCTTACATTGGCTACGAGTATATTGCTTAATCTATTGTTTTCTTTGTTGCTCTTCATTGGATCTGTTTGTATATGGACCACTAAAGTCCATTGGGCTTCTTCTACCCTGTAATAGATATGGTCTTGGCTACATTCAGGGGGCCACTACATGGGACGAGGACTTCGCCAATCAGATATAGATAAGATACCATGAGAGTCGGTCATCAACATTTAAATCCCGGAAAACCTCTTTAAACATGCAAATGAAGGGTTCCTCCTTATAACCGTGGGGCAGCCGTGCCCAAGTTGCAGACCCGCTAAACATGGGCACCGGCTATGTGCACCCTGCATCGTTGGGCATACCGATTTTATTTCAGAAGCACATGGAAACGCACACAAGGGTTTCTGTATTTTTCAGAGTCCGTGCCTCAGCGCTGCAGAATATAGAACATGTCCTATCTTTCGCCGCATCTTGCGGATCTCGGACTCATTGAAGTCAGTGGGTCTGAACCACAATGCGGAGTTCACACAGCCAGTGCCTATGTTTAGCAGATCTATGGTTAGGCACAGCCTCCTCGCGGTCGTGTGAATGCAGCCTAATAGACAGTTGGAAGCTACCTACAGGATAGACGGCGTGTGACACAATATCACAAAATCATGTTTGTGTGTGTGTGTGTGTATATATAATAAAAAAAAATAATATATATAATATCTATATTGCTCTGCATTGAATTGTACCTTCTCTAAGGGACTGGGCCGCCTATACCCTGGCAGAAATGACTGCCACTTCTGCCAATGTTGTTAGGTTGGGATCCAGCGGACCAGCCCGTGGATGAGCTCCATTGTAGCAAGCGGACACCAACCGTTACTCCAAGTAGTGGCTACGTGGACATCGCACCTAGATCGGATATGCTCCTTCATGGCAGAGTCGTGATGTTAAACCGCTGGCCCGTGAATTTAAGCGCAGCGCCCCATAGAAAACAATAGGATGCAGACACTGTGTCTGCTGGTAGAAATTCCGCCATATGGACGGGCCCTAGTAGTCATTGATCAGTAGATGTATTGGATAGTTTCGAGCTTGAGGCCTTTGATAAGTAGTAGAGATAGTGGTAGGGATAGTAGTAACATAGTTTATAAAGCCGAAAAAATACATTTGTCCATCCAGTTCGGCCTATTATCCTGCATGTGGATCCAGAGGAAGGCAAAAAAAAAACTGAGGTAGAAGCCAATTTCCCCCACTTAAGGGGAAAAAAATTCCTTCCCGACTCCAATCAGGCATCAGAATAACTCCCTGGATCAATGACCCCTCTCTAGTAGCTATAGCCTGTAATATTATTACACTCCAGAAATACATCCAGGCCCCTCTTGAATTCCTTTATTGTACTCACCATCACCACCTCCTCAGGCAGAGAGCTCCATAGTCTCACTGCTCTTACCGTAAAGAATCCTCTTCTATGTTTATGTACAAACCTTCTTTCCTCCAGACGCAGAGGATGTCCCCTCGTCACAGTCACAGTCCTGGGAATAAATAGATGATGGGAGAGATCTCTGTACTGACCCCTGATATATTTATACATAGTAATTAGATCTCCCCTCAGTCGTTTTTTTTTCTAAAGTGAATAACCCTAATTTTAATAATCTTTCAGGGTACTGTAGTCACCCCATTCCAGTTATTACTTTAGTTGCCCTCCTCTGTACCCTCTCCAGCTCTGCTATGTCTACCTTGTTCACAGGAGCCCAGAACTGTACACAGTACTCCATGTGTGGTCTGACTAGTGATTTGTAAAGTGGTAGGACTATGTTCTCATCACGGGCATCTATGCCCCTTTTGATGCAACCCATTATCTTATTGGCCTTGGCAGCAGCTGCCTGACACTGATTTCTACAGCTTAGTTTGCTGTTCACCAAAATTCCTAGGTCCTTTTCCATGTCAGTGTTACCCAGTGTTTTACCATTTAGTATGTACGGGTGACTTGCATTATTCCTTCCCATGTGCATAACCTTACATTTGTCAGTGTTAAACTTCATCTGCCACTTCTCTGCCCAAGCCTCCAATCTATCCAGATCCCTCTGTAGTAGTATACTGTCCTCTTCCATGTCAATTACTTTACACAGTTTAGTGTCATCTGCAAAAATTTATATTTTACTGTGCAAGCCTTCTACAAGATCATTAATAAATATATTTAAGAGAATAGGGCCCTGAGGTACCCCACTAGTGACAGTGACCCAATCTGAGTGTGTACCGTTAATAACCACCCGCTGAGCCAGTTAATAACCACGATCACTGAGCCAGTTAATAACCACGATCACTGAGCCAGTTAATAACCACGATCACTGAGCCAGTTAATAACCACGATCACTGAGCCAGTTAATAACCACGATCACTGAGCCAGTTAATAACCACGATCACTGAGCCAGTTAATAACCACGATCACTGAGCCAGTTAATAACCACGATCACTGAGCCAGTTAATAACCACGATCACTGAGCCAGTTAATAACCACGATCACTGAGCCAGTTAATAACCACGATCACTGAGCCAGTTAATAACCACGATCACTGAGCCAGTTGTTAACCACGATCACTGAGCCAGTTACTTACCCACATACAGACGTTTTCTCCCAGTCCGAGCATTCTCATTTTATATACTAACCTTTTATGCGGTACAGTGTCAAATGCTTTGGAGAAGTCCAGATATACGACATCCATTGATTCGCTGTTGTCAAGTCTAGAACTTACCTCCTCATAGAAACTGATTAAGTTTGACATGACCGAAAACCCTCAGTTTACCCACGACAGATGTCGTCCCTTTTAGTTCCTTCGGCGCAGTGATATGGCGTTATTCGCTTATTTTCATTGAGGTGCTCCAAAAAAGCATTTCTTAGAAAACCCTCAGTTTACCCACGACAGATGCCGCCCCTTTTAGTTCCTTCGCGCAGTGAGTGAAGGACGCGCTCCTGCTGCTGGCTTCCTTCGGCGTAGTAAGGAAGCCGGCAGCAGGAGAGCATTTCTCACGGCGCCTGCGCTGAATACTAAACGGGACGAGGCAGGCGCGGGATTTACGGGACACTGAGAAAAACTCAGTCAATCAACTGGACCTGGGCGTGCCAAAGTATGCGTAGACCAAGCATCTAAGTACTGAAGCAACGCTCTAATAGCGCTTAGAGGCTCATTAGCATATTTTTAAAGTTTTTATTTTAAGAGAACGGCGGCAGGCAGTTATAAAGCATACTGTTATGTACTGCTGACATTAGCACATCGCTCATGTCAGTTAGCTACATAACGTTATTTCTCATGACAGAAACCCTTTAACATCCGTCGTGGGTAAACTGAGGGTTTTCTAAGGGATGCTTTCTTGATGCTACATAACGTTATTTCTCATAACAGAAACCCTTTAAACTTATTGGCCTATAGTTTCCGGGCTCTGTTTTTGGACCCTTTTTGAATATTGGCACCACATTTGCTATGCACCAATCCTGTGGAACACTCCCTGTCAGTATAGAGTCCTTAAATATCAGAAATAAGGGTCTGGCTATGACATTACATAATTCTCTTAGGATATGGGGGTGTAAGCCATCTGGTCCTGGCGATTTAAGACGCCGCTGTACTTCTTCCTGGGTCAGACAGGGCATTTTTAATGGGAAATTTACTTTTACATTCTGCATATCATCTGATGGTTTATTTTCCTCAATCAATACAGTGGAGAAAATAAATATTTTAATAACTTTGCTTTCTCCTCATCGCTCTCTGCAACTCCCCCCTCATCACTCTGTAGACGGCCAACACCTTCAGATTTATATTTTGTACTATTTATATAATTGAAGAACATTTTATGGTTAGTTTTGCTCTCTTTGGCAATTAATCTCTCGGTCTCTAGTTTGGATGCTTTTATTTGTTTTTTACATATTTTATTTTTTTCCTTTATAGTTTTTCAGTGCTTCCTCGCTACCCTCCTGTTTTAGTGATTTTAAATGCCTTCTTTTTGTCATTTATCGCTTTTTTACATTTCTATTTATCCACATTGTTTTTGTTTTTTTTTTCTTGTTCCTTAATCTTTAATTCCCATAAGGTATGTACCTCTCACAATTGGATTTTAGGATGCTTTTAAAAATATCCCATTTTGTGGCTGTATTTTTATTTTTGAGGACTTTGTCCCAGTTAGTTAGGCCTATAGCCTCTTAGTTGGCTAAATTTAGCTTTTTTGAAGTTTGGTATTTTTGTTCCTTCCTGAAGAAACACCCTTTTGAATGATAATTGGAAGGTTATTTCTTTATGGTCACTATTTCCCAGGTGTCCCCCAACCTGCACGTCTGTTGTTCTGTCAGGTCTATTGGTTAATACCAAGTCCAGTATGGCCGTCTCTCTAGTCGGGTCCTGAACCAGTTGGGAAAGGTAATTGTCTTTGGTTATTGCCAAGAACCTGTTTCCTTTATGAGATGTTCAGGTTTCCGTTTCAATGTCTATATCTGGGTAGTTGATCTGCCGCCTCGTCTCTCGTTTAGTAGCAGATTTTCTGTGGACTGTGGTATATTAGGTGGTTTATAATAAACTCCTATTAATAATTTATTATTGTTTTTAGCTCCATGGATCTCTACCCACAGTGATTCCACATGTTTATGTCCCTCACATTATCTTCCCGGAGTGTGGGCTTTAGACAGGACTTTACATAAAGGCAGACCCCTCCCCGGTTTTGACAATCCTTTCTAAACAGTCTCTAACCTTGTACATTAACTGCCCAGTCATAGCTATCATACAGCCATGTCTCAGTTAGTCCCACTATGTCATGGTTCTCCTCACACATCACTAATTCCAGTTCCATAGTTTTATTAGTCAGGCTTCTTGCGTTAACATACAATTAAGAGGTTTACTCTACACTTTTCCTTCTGAGCTGTTCTAGTCCCTCCTTCCATTCCTCCCCCAGTCCCATTACCTTGCCCCTGGTCTCTATCTGCACTATCTTCCCTTCCTATAACGTACTAATTACCCTCTCCCCAGTCCCTAGTTTAAACACTCCTCCAACCTTCTAGCCATCTTCTCCCCCAACACAGCTGCCCCTTCCCCATTGAGGTGCAGCTCATCCCTACGATAGAGCCTGTATCCGATAGAGAAGTCGGCCCAGTTCTTCAGGAATCCAAACCCCTTTTTCCTACAACAGTTCTTGAGCGACCTTGTTTACCTCCCTAATCTCCCACTGCCTGCCTTGTGTGGCTCGTGGTGCAGACAGTATTTCGGAAAACACTACCTTTTAAGGTCCTTGCCCTATGCTTTTGACCTAAATCCCTAAAAACATTTTTAAGGACGCTCCACCTACCTCTAACTTTGTCATTGGTTCCGATATGGACCATGACTGCTGGATCTTCTCCAGCCCCTCCCAGTAATGTCAACCCGATCCGTGATGTGTCGAACTCGAGCGCCAGGAAGACAACACACTGTTCGACGGCTGCAGCAGTGCTCTCCCGGAACTGACATCCCCTCATCTGCCAACCTTGCAAACTTTTTGGTGTGTGACAGATCAGGGCTAGCCTCCCTGGCACTCTTCCCTCTACCCCGCTTTCTAACTGTTACCCATCTAGCTACCTCACTTTCCTGAGCCTCTTCGCTTCCACCCTCCCCCAAATCTACCCCATAGACTGCTTGCTCAGTGAGCAGCAGACTCCTATCCAAATTGTCAACGCTTCTCAGTGTTGAAACTCGCCCGGTTAGATACTCTATGTGCGATTCCAAATGGGCAATTTGCTCACATTTATTTAACAAATATATGCACCCTCAAACGGCTGTTCCAGGACTGCATGCGTTAGACACAATGTGCACTGGACTACGCTGTCAATAATGGAATACATACTAAATGGGGATTACGCAAGAAAAGAGAAAAAACAATACAGTGCAGTGATAAGAATCTAACTTGCTGTAGTCCCTGAATCTAAAGTCCCTGAATCTAAAGTCCCTGAATCTAAAGTCCCTGAATCTAAAGTCCCTGAATCTAAAGTCCCTGAATCTAAAGTCCCTGAATCTAAAGTCCCTGAATCTAAAGTCCCTGAATCTAAAGTCCCTGAATCTAAAGTCCCTGAATCTAAAGTCCCTGAATCTAAAGTCCCTGAATCTAAAGTCCCTGAATCTAAAGTCCCTGAATCTAAAGTCCCTGAATCTAAAGTCCCTGAATCTAAAGTCCCTGAATCTAAAGTCCTGTCTATCCCTGAATCTAAAGTCCCTGAATCTAAAGTCCCTGAATCTAAAGTCCCTGAATCTAAAGTCCCTGAATCTAAAGTCCCTGAATCTAAAGTCCCTGAATCTAAAGTCCCTGAATCTAAAGTCCCTGAATCTAAAGTCCCTGAATCTAAAGTCCCTGAATCTAAAGTCCCTGAATCTAAAGTCCCTGAATCTAAAGTCCCTGAATCTAAAGTCCCTGAATCTAAAGTCCCTGAATCTAAGTCCCTGAATCTAAAGTCCCTGAATCTAAAGTCCCTGAATCTAAAGTCCCTGAATCTAAAGTCCCTGAATCTAAAGTCCCTGAATCTAAAGTCCCTGAATCTAAAGTCCCTGAATCTAAAGTCCCTGAATCTAAAGTCCCTGAATCTAAAGTCCCTGAATCTAAAGTCCCTGAATCTAAGTCCCTGAATCTAAAGTCCCTGAATCTAAAGTCCCTGAATCTAAAGTCCCTGAATCTAAAGTCCCTGAATCTAAAGTCCCTGAATCTAAAGTCCCTGAATCTAAAGTCCCTGAATCTAAAGTCCCTGAATCTAAAGTCCCTGAATCTAAAGTCCCTGAATCTAAAGTCCCTGAATCTAAAGTCCCTGAATCTAAAGTCCCTGAATCTAAAGTCCCTGAATCTAAAGTCCCTGAATCTAAAGTCCCTGAATCTAAAGTCCCTGAATCTAAAGTCCCTGAATCTAAAGTCCCTGAATCTAAAGTCCCTGAATCTAAAGTCCCTGAATCTAAAGTCCCTGAATCTAAAGTCCCTGAATCTAAAGTCCCTGAATCTAAAGTCCCTGAATCTAAAGTCCCTGAATCTAAAGTCCCTGAATCTAAAGTCCCTGAATCTAAAGTCCCTGAATCTAAAGTCCCTGAATCTAAAGTCCCTGAATCTAAAGTCCCTGAATCTAAAGTCCCTGAATCTAAAGTCCCTGAATCTAAAGTCCCTGAATCTAAAGTCCCGCACTTAATACAATCACAAGATCGCTCACAAACTCGCGTTGTTTGGCTGCTTGTATAGGTGCAGCTCTCAATCCAGACTGCTTCCCCCCCCCCCCCTCTGGATTCAAAGGACGGAGCTGCCCTCAAGACAGTTTTTTATTTTTTTTATTTAATTTTTTATTTTATCTTCTCCTAATTAGATAGCCTCACTCTAATTTCTCACCTGTGCAACACCCTGGAGAAGGAAGAGAAAAAAAAAGTGCAATCACAGTATACTGTCAGCTGCTATGAAATAAACCTGGCAGTAAAAGCAAGTCACAGTGTATAAACTAGACTACACTGCTCTGACTTGGTATAGAGCACAATAAGGTCAGGCACAGCCACTCAGCAATGCATACAAATAATTCAGCTCTCACAGATACTCCCTCACGTAATCTAAAGTTACACACTTACTACAAACACACTTGAAATCAAACACGCGAACGCTCACAAACTCGCGTTGTTTTGCTGCTTTTATAAGTGAAGCTCTCAAACCAGTCTGCTTTTTTTTTCTCTGGATTCAATGTGTTGGGGTAGTGGTAGTAGGGCTAGGGATAGTAGTAAGGTTAGTAGTATTTTTGAAGAAACTTTCCATAGCTGATATGACTGAGCCGGACTGCTTCCTGGGACTATGTATTACCTCCTCTATTCTACACACAAGCAGTATGTGGAGTCTTGAAGTGCGGAATGATCCATGGTCCTTTTATGCTGGATTTCTTTACCCTCTGTTAAATGAATTCGACTGCAGTCAACCAAGTCTTTTTTTAGTTTAATAACTTTTTGTACAGGGATGCCGCATTTGCTGACTTCACTGTATGGGAAATAGCTTTTCTCTTGGTCCTGGGGTATTCTTTTTTTTTTTTTTTTGTCTTTTAAGTGTAATTTTATTTCACAAGTAGTAAGCATGTTTCGGGGTGCAACAGTTTTTTTTTTGTAGAATTTTGTAATTCTGTTTAAATGGAAATGTCTATAGAAACTTAATGCATGGTGCAGTACACAGATTTGTGCTTCTTTACCCTTCCTCTTGGCTGGACCTGTCCTGATAGATGTCATGAGATGACCATCTTTTCAAACTACGTGATATTGTCAGAAGCTTTCTGTACTGTATGTATCTGGGCCGCCACCCAGTGGTTGTGAAAAGTGTTGCACCTTTTCAAGGGTTGTTCTAGCGTGTTGCAAAATTGTATTGAAGTTCATAACCAAATTAGACGAAGTAGGTAAGAGTGACACATCATTACATTAATCACATTTGAATATTTTCACATGATTGATGAGCAAACGTGATAAGCAAAACTTAAGATATCTCATCAGAGAAAAATGCTTCTTCCTCCAGTTATCAGCTCTATTCGTTGTCTACCCCCTTTCCTAAACTAACAATTACTCTGATTTCTCTGCTAAATCCATCTTGAAAGATGGACTTTCAGCTCACTGAAAGATGAGTGCTTTATTCACTTCAGTACTGTTTTGTACTTCTCTGTTATTCCTATAGTATTTCTTAGGCCTCATGCACATGATCGTTGTGTGTATTGCGGTCCGCAAAACAGACAAGAATAGAACAGGTTATATTTTTGCGGACCACGGAAAGGAGCAATGGATGCTGTCCACATCTTTTGCTGCCCCATTGAAGTGAATGGGTCCGCGTCCAAGCCTCAAATACTGCGGCTCAGATGCGAACCAAAACATTGGTCGTGTGCATGAGCCCTTAATGAGAGAGAGGGAGAAGAAACTCTTGTTTTCCTCATGTGCAGTGTATGGGAGACCTCATAACAGCTAGACTCCAGCTGCTAGCTCATGGACAACTGAGATTTAGAGATGGAGCTTGGAAAAGGGTAATTGGCTAAAAGCTGCCGAATACAAGTTATATAATAGTCAGAAATAGTGCAATTAAGTCATGTTCACACAGCAGCCTATACTGAAGAGTCGGCTGAAAGTGTCGGTGTACTTTACAGGTATTGTCTTATAAAGACTATCCCTGTCTATAAGTTCTTCAACTTACCAGCCAGAACAGAGAGCTGCTGGAAAACACAACTTGTACACTTGTGTATTAGGGCTCATGCTGATAAACGTAGCCTGTTTTGCGGTCCGAATTTTACGGGACATCTGGCCCATAATAGAACAGTCCTATCCTTGTCCATAATGCGACCAAGAATAGGACCTGTTCTATCTTTTTTGCAGAGCCGCGAAACGGACATATGGATGCGGTTTGTACACGGGTGTGTTATCCGCAGCATCTTTTGCGACCCAATTGAAGTGAATGGGTCTTTTTTGGACCCGCAAAAAATACGGATTGGACGTGGACGAAAAATACGTTTGTGTGCATGAGCCCTTACATGGCTACCCGGTAGTGCTGACTGTATCCCCTGCAAACATTTGCTTATTGCTGGGAGTTCCAGCAGCCGGGGCTTAAAAAATCTGGTCCGCCAAGGGATCTTCTTTATGAAAGTAGTTCCTTACACGGGGCACACCCTTTAGGGTGGCATTTAGAGCCAAAAAACCTGGATAAAGTTCTTCCTAAGGGCTTATGCAAACGAGCGTTGACCCATTTACCTCAGTGGAGCCTCAAAGGTTGCAGAAAACACTGTGTGCTGTCCGCATCCATTGCTCTGTTCCGCGGGGCCGCCAAAAAAAAAAAAATAGAACATGTCCTACTCTTGTCCGTTTTGCGCACAAGAATAGGCATTTCTATTATGGGCGACCCATTCCGCAAATTGCTGTACGCGCATGGATCGAATCTCATTACACGGCACGGTCGTGTGCATGAGCCCTTATCCCAATATTTATCTGCCCTGAGTCAGTGGATCTGCAACTCTACGAAATTGATGACATCACCCCAATCAACTGATTGGAAGGGGCCGCGGCGCCTCCATCATTAACGAGGCGCATTTCTTTACTTTTAGTAGGCTCTGTGCCTGGTGTTGCAGGTCATTCCCTATCATGTGAATAGGACGGAGCTGTAATGGGGGGCACAGCTTCTGGTTTCCAGTGAAGGAGGCACAAAGCAGCCCCCTTCAATCAGTTGATCGGCTCGGGAAACGGGAGTCGAATATTGATAGCCTATCCTATTCTCTTGGCTCCACCCTCATTGCCTTCTTCTGGATCAACATTGCAGGATAATAGGATGGACTCTCTTCAGCCTTACAATCTATGTTAATATGATCATTGAAGTGGGGAACCCTCTATGATTAGATTTGTCCTATCTTCACCCCCCATTTGTCCTGCCGGCTTTAACGTTCCGAAACCAGAAAGAATGCGTCTCCGCGTGAGCGACGTCTTCATTAACTCGGGCCGTGTCATGTTGTCTGAATGGTCAATGACGACAGCATAATCTCGTCTCATAAGTGATTACTGTTTACATTATGGTAATTTTCTTTGTGTAACCTTGACCTCGCTCATCAAGAGCTGCACGGTGGATTCTGTGAAGCATAATGTGTTATTCTGGAGATGTTCGGTCTTCTTCAAACTCCCCGATCATTCAGCTGAGAGAAATAAGCTCTCCATTTTTCCACAGTGCAAATTTTCTGTAATTTGGCCTAAAGCTTACTGTAATACCTGCAAGGCACTGGAATTACATTGGTCTAGGATTTTCCTGAAGGTCATAAATGTTTTACAGAATTTTTGGAATATGTTTGTTATTATTCACCTTTTAGGTTATTTTAGTCCCTGGAAAAATCTGATTACTAATGCTGGATGAGGTTGAGTACGGCTTGATGGGATTGCTGGGGGGGAAATTCACTATGCTCAATTCTTTTTTCCCCTGGCACCTGTGGATGGGGGAGAGTTGGGACACTTCCATATTCATTGGATCCTGCTGAAATCGGCGAGTTCAGCCGATGTTCATCTAAGGCTACTTTCACATCAGCGGCATGTATTCCGGCAGGCTGGAATTCTTTGGATCCGATACAGCCAGAATGCCCACTCTATTAAGTATAATGGGGTCCGGCGGAGATCCGGCTGCATTCCAGCAAAAATGCAGAGAATCTTCCGGTCACAAACCGCCGAACGCTGCAGTTTATGTCCGAGTGTTCTCTTCCAGAACTGGCAGCCGGATCGCAGTGTCGCAGATGTGAAAGTAGACTTTATGTATAGACATCTTAAAGGGAACCTGTCACCTGTTTTTAACCATAAGAATAATCTGCATCCTGAGATGGTTCTCCCCCCCCCCCCCCCCACCCTTACTACTTTTACAGTCCACTTTCGCTTTTTTCAAGTTATGCAAATTAAATGCTTACGTCATCACTTCCCATTCTTAACCCCGCCTCCCGTTACATGAATGACAGAATCTAAAGATCCTACCCTCCTCCCGAACTCGCGTCCCAAATCCCTCGCATTTGCAGAACCAGTCACCTCACGCCTCATCTCACACTGATCATATAATGTTTACTGCGCAGCCGCGAGACATGGAAGAGTAGGGGTGGAGATGAGCAATCGTAGAGGGTGTGTCTTATTAGTTTGAGGGCGTGGCTGCACTCCGAGAGTCGGAGAACACTGGACTCCTCTCTGAAGCATGGAGGAGACGGGACTCCCCTAACGTGCATTTACATATATGGCGTTAACAGTTATTTTAGGTTTTTCTCTGAACTGATAGTTCATTCAGAATTGATTTTAATATCATTATTAGGGATGAAACCGAACCAGAGTTCGGGAAATTTTTCTGATTTCTCTGTCCTGCTCACTGAGATGGACGCACGTGCTCAGTTCCATCCTTCAACTGCTGCTAGCTGCAGCAGATAGGACACACCCCTGAGAAAGCAAGAATAGGCATTTCTATGATAGGGCTGGCCGTGTGCGTTCCTCAAAATGCGGAATGCACAAGGTTGGTATCCGTGTTTTGCTGATCCACAATTTGCGGACGGCAAAACACAGACTGCTGTCTGAATGAGCCCTAAGTGAGTGTTTATAAGCTGTCAGGGAACTAGAGAGAAGACCACAGATCGAGCCGTCAGAGCAGATCTATGACTGATTCACTGAGGAGAAGTCTGCAGATGCAGTGAAACTGAAATTTTGGCCCAAAATGAGTTAAATTCATGAATACAAAATGGCCCCCAAAGGTTCCCATAGCCTTCAAGGAACCAGCGAGAAAAGTCTTTCATTTATATGCAGCAATATCCTATTACTTTGCCTTCGTCCACACAGCGGTCGGTTACGTGTTGGTGCGGCGTCTGGATTATATTATTTTAAAAGCAAAAAAAAGTTGAGAATGACAGAATAGATCTCAGGCAAAATGGAGATTTCACTGTATCAGGAGCAATTATTCAGATCTGCATGAGATCAGTGGAAGCCGGATCTCCCTCCAGCTACAGTCTGCAGGACCAGACATCATCTGCAGAGAGAACGCCTCCGGGCAGTCTTTATTAGGAGCTTGTTGTCTGCATGTTGGCAGAGGCGGATGCGCTGGCACCGTGGACGTGCTGGACTAGGGGAAGCCAGGCTTGGATCTTCTGCTTATATTTGTACAGACGTAACAAACTCTGTCTAATAGCTGCCATCAGCGGCTGAACAGTAGCAATCCTGACATCTCTTTACATGGCTTCTATGAACTCATCATATGGCGCCAACGTACTCCGATCAGCTGTAATATTAAAAGGGTTGTCTCACTTCTGCAAATGGCTTTTATCATGTAGAGAAAGTGAATACAAGGCACTTACTAATGTATTGTGATTGTCCATATTGCCTCCTTTGCTGGTTGGATTCATCTTTTCTTCACATTATAGACTGCTCGCTTCCAGGGGTTACGACCACCCTGTAATCCAGAGGCGGTGGTCGTGCATGTACACTATAGGAAAAAGAGAGACCCTATCTTGTAGCGTGGGAGTAAGCATAGGCACGCATGCACAGCAGTTCCCGTCCCGGCCACCTCGTGTCTGCGCTGCAACGGTGGCCATAATCCCTGGAAATGAGCAGTGTATAATGTGATGGAAAGATGAATCCAGCCAGCAAAGGAAGCAATATGGACAATCACAATACATTAGTAAGTGCCTTGTATTAACTTTCTCTACATGATAAAAAGCCATTTGCTGAAGTGAGACAACCCCTTTAATATTACAGCTGATCGGAGTACGTTTTCGTCATATGATGATGCCATTTGCTGAAGTAAGAAGACCCCTTTAAAACAAGTGAAAACATTAAAGGGGTGGCCAAGTTTTTATATTTAAGTAAACCTTTGATGTACTAATATACCTTTTAAGTTTTGCCACCTTTATGAAATCTCCGGTTACCTTGCTGCCTATAAAGTACAGTGGCAGCTATGTTATATACATCTCGCATGCATACAGCCACATCAGACAAAAAGGTTATGATGAAAATGTCCCTATGACACTGGCTGACCTGTTACATGTGCGCTTGGCAGCTGAAGGCACCTGTGTTGGTCCCATGTTCATAGCCTAAATGAGCCTCTAGGAGCATTACACCTAGAGGATCTGCTCTCTCTGCAACTACCGCACCCTCTGCACTTTGATTAAGGCACGAGCGAGTTTTCCGCGCGGGCGCACGAGCGTGAAAAACGCATCAAAGCGCATCGCACCAGCGCAGAAAAAACTGAACAACTGAACACAATCGCAGACAAAACTGACTGAACTTGCTTGCAAAATGGTGCGAGTTTCACTGAACGCATCCGGACCTAATACGTCACGCTCGTGCGAAAGAGGCCTAACGGGGCTAGGTGTAATGACGTTTACACTGCCTGGTCCTGTCAATCAAAGTACAGAGGGTGCAGCAGTTAGAAAGACCAGAGCCTCTAGGTGTAATGGCAACGCCCCTGTTGCTCCTAGATGCTCATTTGCATATATTAAAACATCATTTTTCTCAGCAATACAGGCACATATGAACACGGGACCAACACAGATGCCTTCAGCTGCCAAGTGCACATGTAACAGGTCAGCCAGTTTCATGGTTAAAAATCTGCTGACAGATGCCCTTTAAGGCTATGTACACATTTCGGGGGAATTTTTATTATTATTGCATTATACTTATTTTGAGCTAAAAATCATTTTTTGTTGGAATCAATTGGTCTTTATTAACAATATGGAATCCTTTTTTCTGTACAGAGCTGACATAATCTACTAGCAGCCTGTGGATTTTCTGTCTTTTCCGTCATCTGGGGAACAGACGGGCTCCTTATCTCTGCTCTCACATTATAAACTCTGATTATAGCTCCGTTCTTATCTTACTGATAAGAATGTGGCTTAAATAAGTGTTTATGACCTCTCAGTAGTTTAGAGATGAGGCTTATTAGCTGACCGGTGCTAAGTGAAAGTACCAGTCACATAGTTAGAAAAGGAGGTTAGGCCTCTTTCACACGGACGTCATGTTGCGGGAAAATGTGATTTTTTCCGCGTGAGTGCAAAACAT
Source organism: Bufo gargarizans (assembly GCF_014858855.1). Taxonomy (NCBI): domain Eukaryota; kingdom Metazoa; phylum Chordata; class Amphibia; order Anura; family Bufonidae; genus Bufo; species Bufo gargarizans. Next base: position 168,465,566 of record NC_058087.1, read on the forward strand.
TGTAATCGGCATGTTTGGTACCCAAACCCGAACTTCTTCACAGAAGGTTTGGGATAGGTGTTGTGTAGATTGTATTATTTTCACTTATTACATGGTTATAAGGGAAAATAATAGCATTCTTAATATAGAATGCTTAGTACAATAGGGCTGGAGGGGGTTAAAAAAAATTATTTAAAAATTATTTAACTCAGCTTAATCCACTTGTTCGCGCAGCCGACATCTCTTCTGTCTTCATCTTTGCTGTGCAGTAGGAATAGGACCTTTGATGATGTCACTGTGCTCATCACATGGTCCGTCACATGATCCATCACCATGGTGATGGATCATGTGACGGACCATGTGATGAGTGGAGTGACGTCCCCACAGGTCCTTTTCCAACTGCACAGCAAAGCTATAGAAAGAAAAGAAGCCGTGCTGCGCGATCAAGTGGTTTAAGGTGAGTTGAGGCGCTATTGTACTATGCATTCTGTATTAAGAATACTATTATTTTCCCTTATAACCATGTTATAAGGGAAAATAATAATGATCGGGTCCCCATCCCAATCATCTCCTAGCAACTGTGCGTGAAAATCGCACCGCATCCGTACTTGCTTGCTGATGCTTGCGATTTTCACGCAGCCCCATTCACTTCTATGGGGCCTACGTTGCGTCAAAAACACACATAGAGGAGCACCTCACGCATTGCACCCACGCGGAAATCTCGCCCGTCTGAAAGAGGCCTTAACCTTTTGTGACTGAACAGTTCTATTTTTAATAAAGGCCAATTGAAAATATGATTTTTAGCCAAAAGTAAGTTAAATGCAATTATAAAATTTTTTTTTTACTCCAAAGGTGTACATAGCCTTTAACAGGATCCAGCTGGCCGTCCACGTATGTATGAACGCTCTTTTAACGTGGCATTTCTAAAAAAAAGAATTTTTATGAAAGCTTTTTGTGTGTCTGGCATTGTCTGACCTTCCTTAGCAATAAAGGATCAAGCATGTTGGAATCCAGCACACCAAATCCTACTTTACCCCCCGACGTCTGCCATTGTGAACAGTCTACAGGCCTCCATACGCACTGGATCTATGGTGGACAGGCCCCGATATCCATTATTTCGGTTTACTTAAAAATTGCGAAAAACGCATTTAGCTGATCTAAAAGTAAACAAATTGAAAAAAACACCCACAATTTGTCTGGATTATTCCTTCCTTTTATTATTATTATTATTTTTTTTTTGGTGAACGTTTTTTTTCTTCACAATCTGGACACTGCCCTTATAACGGAGAATTGAGACATTCTCGGCTGTATTAGATTGTTACGCTTTGTTTTCTTTTGGCCAGTGCCCAATAAAAATAAGAAAGCTTCTCAATAAATATGAATGCATTTGCTAAGTAAGAAGCAGATTGTGCCTTATTATGGCCGGTCTAATGAATCAAGGTGTGATACCAAGGTAAGCGGGGCCTCCGATAACCTTGCTCATCTTTCACTGTAATTGCTTTACCACATGAAAAATGCTTCATAAATATGAGCTGCTCCTTCTCAAACCTTTGCAGCGTACAAATAGGATTTTCTGTTCCCATCCCACATTGTGATCTGATTTTTTTCATATATATTTTTTTTTTCTCCGAACTGTGTGATTTGCTAAACAAAAATCACAGTAAAAAGAGAAAAAAACAAAGAGAAAAAATCCTGCACAATATGATAAATAAATATGCCGATGTACATGGCTACATTTATGGAAAAAAATCACACAAAAAATAATACACAATAGATGCCAGCATTTATATATAGACTAAGCCCTCATTTTGATATAATAAAATCTGGGACTCTTAACCAATATATTTTGATTAAAACACATCTGTGCCTACCTACCTCGCCAAGGTGGTCCTAGTCAGGCAGGTCCTACACTAAACCCACCTATGCCAATGGTCATCTCGATTCAGGAAAGCAGACACTGCACATATAGTGTGTTGCTCCTAGTCACTTCTATTTGTTTTTTTTTAAATCTTTTTTCTGTGATTTTTGTTTAGTTTGTAGTATACACTTGAGGGAGGAGTGGCACCTTCAAGTGTGAATGCGCTTCTGTTTTATCCTGGGAGTAGCATTCTTGTGCACTTTTGCCCTTCCTATGAAACAAGCTGTGCAGGCAGCACACTATATGTGCAGGGTCTGCTCTCCTGAATGTAGATGCCCAACGGCATAAGTAGGTTTAGAGTAGGACCTGCCTGACTGAGACCACCTTGGCGCTGGTAGGAGGGCGCAGTTATGTTTTGATCAAAATATATTGGCGGAGAGTCTCATATTATATTGTATCACAGTGAGGGCTTAGTCCATATATAATGCTGGCCTCTATTGTGGTAGTGCATTATTAGCTGTGTGATTTGGTCACACATTCTTCACAGCGCATCTTGTCCTCCTTTATCATTTGACCGCTTGCAGGAACTCTTTAAGTGCATGCTGGGAGTTATAGTTTCACGACTGCCAAGGTGCCACAGGTTCCAGACTACTGGTGGTAGAATAGTGTACATTAAGGCTTATGTGTGTGTAGGTTTTAAAGCATGCCTTAAAGGGAGTGAGACACTGTCCTAGCCTATGAGGTACCTTAAAAGGGGTTGTCCAATTCTACAGGATGGGGGATAAGTGTTCCTGTCTAGTCGCTGGGGCCCATGATGAAGCTTCGATCAAGCCAGCAGTCTCACTCCAGTCAAGTCTATGGAGCTGCTGGAGATGGCACTTGCACTCGGCCATCTGCGACAGTCCACAGATTTGAAAGGAACGCTCTCCATTCACATCTGTAGGACTTTCAAAAATAGCTATTTTCGGAACTTCTTTAGAAGTGAATGGAGAGAGCACCCACGTATGCTCTCTTCTGCTTTGGGGGCCTGTTCAGGAAATGGGTACGGATCAGACCTCTGAGACCCACACCTATCTGACACAAATGCAAGTGGCATTTATCATGTAGACGGAGCTAATATAAGGCATTGTGGTACCTTGAAACCGAACTGGAGTCCGGAAAATGTTTTTTTTTTACAGTACAAATTAATTTATGAAGTTATTACCCGAAGTCGTGAGACTTCGCGAAGCAATAACCTCAGCTCATCTGAGCCAATACATTCTAATACTGTATGGAGCTCCTGCTCCGTACAGTATTAGAACAACGTTTTATGCGAATCGACTTTGGATGTTTCATCTGAAGTCGATTCGGTCACCCCTAGTTACGACCATCCTACAGTCAAGCAGTAGTGGTCGTGCTTGCACACTATAGGAAATGGGGCCTATGCACACTCTCACTGCCACCAGAGAGGCCAGCGCCTTTTCCCATAGTGTGCAAGCATGGCCACCACCGCTGGACTGCAGTGTGGTCGTAACCCCTGGATACAAGCAGTGTCAGCCAGGGAGCATTCATTTGGCAGCTCCGTTCAGACAAGTGAGCCACGCATCTCCACCTCTTTCCCCTGTAGAAGTTCATTGCTGACAACATGGCAGCCTACTGCTCCATTCCCTTCTCCCGGGGCCCGGGCCGTGCGAGGCTGAATATTAGAGCCGCTTTTATCTAAGGTGTTTACTCTTTATTACGCAAATTGATTAGGTTCAGGTACAAGCACGCTTTTAATTTCTAATCTTTAGCCGCCCGTCACAAATGAAAGAGCTCTGAAGAATCAGACGTCATTTTTCATTTTGTGGAAATTGTAAAGGCTGTTGATTGCCCAGAGCAAGTAAATTGCTTGATTGATTGGCAACTTACAGGGATATAGAACCAGGGATTTTCTAATTGATCCCTGGATCTACTAGCATCCCCTTCCTTATATTCTTAATTGCCTTTTAGCAGATGATATTGAATCACTTACTGCGCGGCTGAGCATTTACTAACTACACAGCCTTCCCCCTCACCCAATTTATCCTCTATTGAATTCATAGTTAATGTTCCCATCGACATTGTCACGATCTATAGGAAATCAAGAGTCCAGGATCTTAATTAAAACTCACAAATGTCTATTCCAACTTTATGGATCACTTCCTGGATCAGTATTTGTTTGCTTATGTAGTAACCTCTGGCTTCTGCCAAGCGCATTTATGTTTGTCTAAAATCCAGGCTTTTATATAGGTTATGCTGATCTGTTAAACAATTCCGGAAGTATAATAATAATAAGAATCACATGCGTTATGTTGGGGTTTTCGAGAAGTTGACTGATTCACCCCAGTAGGGTTAAAGGCGTTGTGTAGGGAGTACATCAGGACAGGTCATCAGTCAGTGGGGGTCCGACTCCGAGCACTGAGAACTGCTTCCCCTCAATAACACTACGCGTTGTCTCGCCTTCAGCGGCGGCGCAATGCAATTAGTGCATGCCCCATTCAAGAGAGTGGAAGAAGCGTTTGTAATTACACTGCGCCGCCGAAACTTCAGAGACGACGTGCAGTGTACTCTTGAAGAGGAAGTAACTCTCGTATGAGCGCCGCCTCAGGGGGTGTCGGGAGTCGGACCCCCAGCGACTGTTTGCAAGGGACCCAGCGCTTGGATGAGCGTTGCAGCCTCCTCGCAGCTTACCAGCGCCATACTTGTTATAGCGGCCGTGCTTGATATTGCAGCTTCGGCCCATTCACTTGAATGTGATTACGCTGCGCCTAGGTCACGTGACTGCTGAACGTGACATCACATGGCCTAGAAAGAGGCCACAGTGCTGAGTGGTGCCTGCGGCCTCTGGTGTTGGACTCCTACCGATCAGTTGTTGAGGATCGGTCATCAACATTTTACTCTCAGAAAACCCCTTTTAAGACTCTTTATGTAGGGTATGAATAATAAAGTGAACTAGTGCTACAGTATGTAATCAGGAATTCAATACTATTAGATGTTCCTGTGTCCTCTTGGAGGGTTTCAGGAGGTCATCATTTACATGGTGTTCAGCTGGTTCTTTACTGCTTTAATTAAATACTCAAAACGCTCTGGTACTGATTTTTTAAATCTGGGGTCTGACATTTGTTTGCTTGCATTGCTGAAGTTTGTCGTCATTAAGATCTACTACCGATATCAGCGTCCATGTTTTTGAAACTTGGAGGATAAGGGCCCATTATCAGAGCTCCACTGCCAAGGTTGCCCTGAAGACCTACCACCAGAGATCTGAACTGGCATCAGGTATCTTCCTGTTGACCCAGAACTTCGTAACGTCTTAACCCTCAGGCGCCGCACTGTTGATTTCTGCACTTTTGCTTGCTCTAGCCGTCCTTCATTGCGGTATTGACAGTGGGAACAGATATTCCAATTCCTTCAAATCTGTCATGTAGGCTACGGGTCGAATGAGAAAGATAGTTTTTTGTTTTTTTGTTTTTTATATATATATATATATATTCACTCATGTGTAACACTATTGACATTTCTCAGTGTTTTTCCCCCTCTTCTATCACTATTTTATTATTGTGCTTGAGGGGTACACACTTGTTTCCCCAAGAGAAGAGTTAAACGTACATTTGACCTGTAGTCAGTAGCTGTAATTGGAAATATTTTGGCGTTCTGGACCATTAAAGGTCGCCTTGGATTGAGTTCTGGCATCCTATCAGCTTCACATGTATAAAATGTCATGCACAACATTTCTATATCAGTGAGAGGCCCCGAAGAGGTTTCTTAAGACAGAATATATTAACCGGCTGCTGGATTGTGTGTTTTTTTTCCCCCAGCTATTGATATTATATTTTTGCAGTCATGTTCAGTGAAATAATCTGTGTTCATTGACTTCCCAAGCAGACGCATAGACTTTCATTTTTTGATCTCTAAAATCGCATTGGAGTGGTGTGTCTCATGTTTCCTTATCCAAGGTATGTGGGGCTTGTAGGTATGCTGCGATATTCTTAAAGGGCATCTTTTCATTAAAAACCTAGAAATACATAGTGGCTGCATTGAGTTAAGACATCTGTCAGCAGATCTGTACCTATGACACTGGCTGACCTGTTACATGTGCGCTTGGCGGCTGAAGACATCAGTGTTGGTCCCGTGTTCATATGTGTCCACATTGCTGAGAAAAATGAGGTTTTAATATATGCAAATGATAATCTAGGAGCAACGGGGGCGTTACCATTACACCTAGAGGCTCCGCTTTCTCTGCAACTGCTGAGCACTCTACACTTTGACAGGGCTGGGTGTGATGACGTTTACACTGCCTGGCCCTGTCCATCCAAGGGCAGAGGGAGCGGCAGTTGCAGAGAGAGCAGAGCCTGTAGGTGTAACGGCAACGCCCCTGTTGCTTTTAGAGGCTCATTTGTATATATTAAAACGTAATATTTTTTTTTTTTTCCTCAGCAATTCGGGCATGTATGAACATGGGACCAACACAGGTGCCTTCAGCTGCCAAGTGCACATGTAACAGGTGAGACAGTTTCATAGGTACAAAACTGCTGACAGATGCCCTTTAAAGAAATTGAACTAATTTTGCAAATTTTATTTATTCATTTATTTTAATTTCCCTGATTTTATTATTTATTTTTTTCAGTTTGCAACCTCCTCCTAGTTTCAGAGTTTTCTCATGAGGACTCATCATTCCCAGTGATACATGCTGGATATGAGGCCTGTGTGTCTAGGATGCTACTGCTTTCACTAGCTGTATGCATGTATAGCATTATTTTGTGAACTGAGTTTGGATTCTTTAGGACTTAAGCGATCACTTCTTTGGGCTGGTGGTCACTGATGATGAAAAATGTGTGTTGACATCGCTCTTTTAGTGGTGGCCAATAAATGCGTGTGTGTGTGTGTATAGTGTATATATATATATATATATATATATATATATATATATATTTTTTTTTTTTTTTTTCATTTTTTTTTTATACATAAAGTGTCTATTTTCCTTGATCGGCCATGCCCGTGTATTTCATGGACAGCCCACGTTCACATCTGTATTTTGAAATCCAGTGGGTTGTACCAGCCATCATCGTATCCGGCGTAGCCAGATAATGCCGCAAACCGCAGAATCTCCGTTGACTACAATGGGATCTGACAGGGGTTCTGGCCTCTTTTGGCCAGACAAAAAATAAAATAAAAATCTTGCATGCAGGATTTTTTGGTCTGGCGGAAAGTGGTCGGATCCAATTATCGTCAGTGGGGATCTGGTGGTTCATGGTGTTATCCTCACAGATGTGAATGTAGCCTCATCAGACATAAGAGAACCTGTCTATATATGAACGTCGCCGTCAAGCTACAAAATGTCTGCATAGACTGTGTGACAAAGGAAAGATTCTTCCATTCTCCTTGAAAGGCAGAAGAGAAGTAAACATCCATCCTACCATCTCCTTAAAAAAAAAATGCAAGCAAACTTTGGGGATTAAACCGCGTCTGTTCCGTGAGGATTTCTGACCACTTTAATCCCAACTTTCAAAGACGAGCTCATTAACATATTCATCTTAATTGGTGTTTTTTATCCCTGCATTGTATCTCTGAAACCAACAAGGTATAATTATGTAAAATACTTTTTTTTTTTTTATACTCTTTCCTCATCTCCCCCCCCCCCCCCAATTGGTCTCATTCACTTCCCACCAAAATAGGCGCAGATGTTCCTCTGCGCTAAGATTCTAACGACTCCACTTTATATTTCGCCCACCCTATCCCAAATAAACATCCAACAGGGAACAAACAGTATATTTTATTTAACTTTACAGCACAGAGGATCGTGCCGTTTAGTTTCTCCTTTTTTTTTTTTTTTTTTTTTTTCTTTCTGTGATGACAAATATTTCAGATCTCAAAGCCGGAACGGCTCATTTTTTATCCCCCCCCCACCCTCCACTATATTTTCCCTTTCAAATGAACAGCTGTGTTGATGCCAACCTTCTTTGTTTAAGCCTACAGAGCCCGGAAGGGGATTGAACAAAGCGGCACTCTGTAAACACTTGATTACTAAGAAAACGACTGCGTTTTTGAAAGCGAGAAATGCAGGGGGCATCGGGGGTCTCGGTTTTTCCTATTTATATTGCGGAGAAAAAGGAAATAAATAATAAAGCAAACCTGTATCTCTGCGATCAAAGAACACTCATTTATCCGGCTGAACGCTGTTTACTCCCTTGTTACGAAGAGAGCGTAAATTCAAGTCGCATTTTGTGAATTAAAAGGAAGAGCGGCTCGTTCTGAAGAAGGCAGTGCTACCGCGAAGTGCTGTCATTGAGGATAAAGCTGCAGTTCGTTGAGGTAGACTGTGAATGCCTGACTTCAACTTTCTGTCGGACTGATAGGAAATCTGATAATTAGTAGTTCTGGGGGAACTCGTATAACATCACACCATGCTTTAGATGCACACTTTGTCTAGGGTGCAATGAAAACATTCTTAGCACCATAATAATCTGGATTTCCTTGACAGGGTTGGACAAGGATTGGCGTATGTCGGCACTCCAGCTGCTGTGAAAATACAACTCCCAGCATGCAGACATGCTCGGCGGTTGTTCTAACTCCCATAGAAGTCAATCGAGCACTCTGGGAGTTGTAGTTTCAGAACAGCTGGCGTACCAGAGGTTGCTGATCTCTGGTCTAGGACTTGATGGGACTTCTGTATTAGCCGTATTTTGCATATATGATGCTAACGTACAGATGCTACGTGGTGCTCATCAACGCCAATCACTGTGTAGGAGACTTCAAGGTCTTTAGGTGGAGTAGCACGTAGGTTGGTTCAGCACCATGGCTTCTTCTTTGGTCAGATCCTAACCATTGATGGTCTATATTGTTAGACCATACATATTTAAAGGGGTTGTCCCACAGTGGACATTTATCTTCTATCCACTGGATAGATGCTAAATGTCTATTTCATGAGGGTAGGGGTTGCACCACTGCCATGAGGAGAACTTTGAATGGTGTAGCGGTTTTCCACGAGTTAAACATTGGTGACCTATCGTATGTGAGGATCAGACTCCCGATACCCCCGTTCCATCAGCTGTTTGAAGGGGCTGTGGGGCTGAGGCTCTTCTGTCTTTCTTGGTCTGTGATGTTATGCCAATTGGTCACATTGCCCCCTTTATGCACCTTAAAGAGGTTGGCCCATCTTGCACTTTGCTGGCATATCTGTAGGATATGTCACCGATTTCCCATAGGTGAAATCTCTAGAATGGTACCCCGCAAAGCGATGGACAGCACACCTCACTCTACATTTACTTCTGTGGGAGTTCCAATAAGAACTGAGCGAGTCCACTTTTCCGGAACACCCATAGAAGTGAATGGAGAATGCACCACACAAGCGTGGTCAACTCTCCATTCACCTCCGTTTCAAGTCGACATTTGGCTATTTCCGGCACTCGGGCCAACCCCTTTAATCCCACTCCCATCTTAGGGATAGGTCATCAATATTGAAGTCCTTAAAAACCACCTTTTAAAAAGGGTAATCATTAGTTCGGCACCACCATCACTTAGCCAGAGAAGATAGGGACTACAAACACTCTTTCTATTTGGAGGACCCATTGATTTCTATGGATGTTATGCAGTGCTTTATTTCTCCTGTGGTGGTGCTGTTGAAAAATTTGACTTTGCTAAATTGTAGGGTGTAGCAGCATTGAAAAAACTTGTGACCAGTCTATTTTTGTGGGATCCTTCCAACAAACTGGTCTTGTAAAAAGAAAAAAAAAAAAGCAGTGCCCTTACCCTTGTTGGTCTTTCCCTTCTTCCTCGGAGACCACTTCAGACAGGGATGTATCTGCATGGACACTTTCCTCCTCAGGAAAGTTTTAGCTCTTACATGACAGCCATTCACTCTTTACAACTTCTCTTAAATGTAAGTGAAGAAAGCAGCGGAGACACTGGGACAATTTGGAATCATTTAGTCTTCGTCTGGCTTTTCATGGTAATGGCTTCTGAAGAAAGGAATGATTGTCTCTTTTATTGTGGCAGAGTTTCACTAGCCCCCATATCAAAGGTTCGGGTAATTTTCTCTTTTCCGAAGTGCTGGGATGTCTTCTCCCTCCCTTCTGCTCATGTCACCATGAAGATTTCATTTCGGCCCTTCGGAACTTGTATTAAGCATTGTAGACATGGCTTGTAAGAGATCCCTCTCCGAGACGACTTGATTAGATTGTTACATCTTAACTCGCTACGATTCTTTCTCATCTTTTTATGTCACTTTCGGCTTCTTTAATTTCTTCTGTCAATAAATCTTTCAGCTCCCCTCGAATATCAGAAGCTCAAGACATCTCCGGTGTCTCATCTGATTTAATATTGTTGCTGGATCCTGTAGAATGAGTTTTCTTCAAGCGCTCCTTGTCCAAAACCATTGAGGGAAACTTGATATTTGGGTAGACAGCGCCGAATCGCTTGTGCCTCTGTGTCTAATGATCTCAGACATTACTTTGGTCTACTTTATATCAGACTTTGATAACTTGTAGCTTGTTCTTGCTTCTAGGGATTAGACCGATTCTGTAACTGGCCCTCGTTAGAAACTCTCTTTAAAGAGAAGAGGACCCACCATTGAAAGTACATTAATGGAAATACTTACTTAGGTTAAGTGTGGAGCTGCTAGTATATGTAGAGTTCAAGGAGTTTTCTAAGTTTTATACTTCTCGACTTAGACCCAGGATAGGTCATCAGTATTTGATCGGTGGGGGTCTGACTCTCCGAACCTCTAATGATCAGCCTTTTGAGGAAGCCACTGCACTCCGGTGAAAGTTGCATCTCTTCATAGGCCATGTGACATAATGCTCATCCATCACATGGCCTAGTCGCAGCTCAGCCACATTAAAGTGAATGGGGCTGAGTTGAGATACCACGCAGAGTCGCTACCCAACGGACAGCGTTGTGGTTGGTAAGCTGTAAGGAGGCCTATGCGTTTACCGGAGTGCGCAGCTTCTTTAGACAGTAGATCAGTGGGGGTGTCAGGATTTGGACCCCTACCGATCACATACTGATGACCTATCTAGAGGATAAGTCATCAGTAAAAAATACTCAGAAAACCCCTTTAAGCTTTTATACCTGACAGCAGGATTGATTTGGATTCTGGCGAGCTACATGTTTGTGCTGACCAAGCGTCTCAATCATTTATGAAATACAGATGAGTTGTCTGGTTTATATAAGTTATTTTCAAATATAGTATTAAGGATTTCAGAGTTAAATAAGTTTTTTGGGGGGGGGAAAAGGGGGGGGGTTGAGAGGCGGGAAAAAATTCTGGCCAGCTGCAGTTTACATGTGTTGCCTGGAGTGCCGCCACATAGAGGAAATTTAGGGAACCCAGGGCTAGATCAGTGGTGTGGCTTCTTGGTTCTTAAGGTCAGTGGGGGATCCCAGAAGTCTACTGGCTGTAGAACATCACTTTTTGAGATCTTCCTATATCGAAACGTTTTACAAATGTAAATTTTTAAAAAAAAATTAAATTCAAAGCTAAGTGCTGGTCAATAGGACTGAATGGACAACTTCTGCCATTCCTGTGAAGTACAGCTGCTACAAGGAAAGTTGTAGCAGCTGTACTAAAACTTACAGATCCTACATAGGTTGGCATCCATAGACTGGTGAGGATGTGTACTTGCAGAGCTAACCCGGGTAAGGAATTCTTGGAAAGCTGCTAACAAGCCTTAAGTAAGAAATACAGATTTTTTTAAATTAATTTTTGTGAAAATAATGTAAGCCATATATTGTATTTGCACTCTGGACGTACAGGTGAAACTTGAAAAATTAGAATCTCGTGCAAAGTACATTTATTTCAGTAATGCAACTTAAAAGGTGAAACTAACATATGAGATAGACTCATTACATGCAAAGTGAGATATTTCAATCCTTTATTTGTTATAATCTGGATGATTATGGCTTAGGGCTCTTTCACACTTGCGTTCATTTCTTCCGGCATAGAGTTCCGTCGTCGGGGCTCTATGCCGGAAGAATCCTGATCAGTTTTATCCTAATGCATTCTGAATGAAGTGAAATCCATTCAGGATGCATCAGGATGTCTTCAGTTCCGGAACGGAAAGTTTTTTGGCCGGAGAAAATACCGCAGCATGCTGCGCTTTTTGCTCCGGCCAAAAATCCTGAAGACTTGCCGCAAGGCCGGATCCGGAATTAATGCCCATTGAAAGGCATTGATCCGGATCCGGCCTTAAGCTAAACGTCGTTTCGGCGCATTGCCGGATGCGACGTTTAGCTTTTTCTGAATGGTTACCATGGCTGCCGGGACGCTAAAGTCCTGTTTCCCATGGTAAAGTGTAGTGGGGAGCGGGGGAGCAGCATACTTACCGTCCGTGTGGCTCCCGGGGCGCTCCAGAGTGACGTCAGGGCGCCCCACGCGCATGGATCACGTGATCACATGGCACGTCATCCATGTGCATGGGGCGCTCTGACGTCATTCTGGAGCGCCCCGGGAGCCGCGCGGACTGTTAGTATACCGCTCCCCGCTCCTACTATGGCACCCAGGACTTTAATAGCGTCCTGGCTGCCATAGTAACACTGAACGCATTTTGAAGACGGATCCGTCTTCAAATGCTTTCAGTACACTTGCGTTTTTCCGGATCCGGCGTGTAATTCCGGCAAGTGGAGTACACGCCGGATCCGGACAACGCAAGTGTGAAAAAGGCCTTACAACTTATGAAAACCCTAAAGTCAGAATCTCGGGTCACCTTTGCTCAGGGGGTATGGATTAATTAGCTGACTAGAGTGTGTCACTTTGAGCCTAGAATATTGAACCTTTTCACAATATTCTAATTTTAAGCTGCAATAATGAAACTCCTTTTAAGGCTACTTTCACACTGGCATTTTTGTTTCTGTTTGTGAGATCCGTTCAGGGCTCTCACACTCGGTCCAAAACGGATCAGTTTTGCCCTTAATGCATTCTGAATGGATAAGGATCCGCTCAGAATGCATCAGTTTGCCTTCGATCCATCTCCATTTCGCTTTGGAGACTTACACCAAAATGCTGCTTGCTGCGTTTTGGTGTCTGTCTGACGAAACTGAGCCAATCTGCACTGACACAATCTGGCACAATAAAAAAAAAACTGATCCGTCCTCCATTGACTTTCAATGGTGTTCAAGACGGATCCGTCTTGGCAATGTTAAAGATAATTCAAACGGATCGGTTCTGAATGGATGCATGTGGTTGTATTTTTTGAATGGATGGTTTTTGGCTATGTTACAGATAATACAAACAGATCCTATCTGAACGGATGTGTTTTTGTGCAGATCCATGACTGATCCGCACCAAAGGCATGTGTGAAAGTAGCCTAAGCGGCATTACTGAAATAAATGAACTTTTGCATGATATCCTAATTTTCCCTTACGCCCATGACAGCACCTTTGTGAGAGACCGCCTCCATCCAGGACAGGAAACAGGAACTTTCGTGGAGAGCTCTTGAGGAGGAGCATGGCTCCTAGACCACCAGTTCCTGTTTCCTGTCCTATGGATAGGACGGCTTTGTGGAGAGCTAAAGTTATTAGGCTGCAGGTTCCTGAATTACTGTGAAGGGGGTTTACCTGTTTCGGCGTAAGCCTCCTCTAGGAGCTGCTGAAGAAAGTCTGGTGCTGCCTTCTGGGTCCTGGAAAATATTCAGGCTAGTGTTCTGGTGCAGTCCCGTTCACACTGTGAGGTGTGGCCGGCACGCCGGTGCTTCCTGGCGGTGTTCAGGGGGTCCGGGGCCTCCCTCTCCTTCCGCTGGTTACAGGCATCGGGGAGCGCCGAAATCCCGCGCGGGCAGGCGAGAATCAGAAGTACGTAACACAACTTCCTGTGTTTGAAACGTGTGCGTTCTGGAAGTAGGAAGTAAATCTCCTAATAGGCCACATGGAGCACCAGCAGGGACCCGACCGAGGGATTTACTACTCCCTGGAGTGCGCAGTCAGAAGCAGACCAGCCTTCCTACAGAGGGCTCGGATTTGTCCTCTTGAGGAACGCTCTATCCTGGATATCTACTATGGAGGATGAGAGCGGTCAGCGCGCTGAACTACAGGAGGGTCATGAAGTCAGACCGGTACTCCTGGTGGGGTAAGGGAGATTGTTCCCCAGCCTTTTTTATTTCTCCATTATTCTAAAGGGGTTCTTTTTCTCTTGTCTCTATTTTAGACAATAAAAGAGGGGCCTAGAAAGGCTATCTCAAAGACCAGAGGGAAAGAATGCGCTATGTGTAAAAAGAAGCTTGCTCCCTCCTGGCCAAAAATGTTATGTAAGCATTGTGTCGACAAAGTAGTGGAAGAGGAGTCCCCGTCCCTACTTCAAAGAATTAGAGACATGGTGAAATCTGAAGTATCTGATTCTATGAAAATATTTAAAAAGAGCCTCCCTTCCGCAACCTCGGATAAACAAGCCATGTCTACCAAGGCATCAGATTCCTCAGAAGAAAGTGAGCTAGGAGAAATCTTAGATAGTTCGGGCTCGTCGGCAGATGAGGAAACCACAGGCAGGCCACTCTTTTCTCCTGATGACACAGATTCTTTACTAAAGGCAATCCGTGCTACTATAAAAGTAGATGAATCCAGAGATCCGAAATCTGCTCATGATATTATGTTTGGAGATCTAGGACATAGAAAATCCAGTGTTTTTCCGGTAAATGAAAGCTTCACGTTTCTGATCTAAAAGAAGTGGAAGAAACCTGATAAATGATTTCCCAAAAAATGTAAAAAGGAAATATACTTTTGATGATGCCGACTCTGCTAGTTGGGATAGGCCTCCTAAATTGGGTGCCCCCATTGCTGAAATCTCAAAGTCTGCCTTACCATTCGAGGACCCCGGCACCCTTAAGGACCCTATGGATAGACGAGCTGACGTTTACCTGAAAAAAGTTTGGGAGACCTCAGCTCAGGTGTTTAAGCCAAATATTGCCACCACCTCCACCGCTAGGTCTTTAAAATTGTGGCTGCAGGAATTGGAATCTCACATCCAAAATAAAACTCTGAGAGATCAATTGCTAGCTGTCTTTCCCACCATCCTTAAGGCGGTTGACTTCATATCAGCAGATGCCTCAGCAGATGCGTTGAAATTGAATGCTAGGTCAGCCGCACTCTCTAACTCAGCAAGAAGAGCTATCTGGCTTAAAGGGTTGTCTGGAGACACGGGATCTAAAAATAAACTTTGTGCCATACCTTGTCAGGGCGATTATCTTTTTGGGTCTGTCTTAGATGGCCTTTTGGCTAAGGCGTCCGATAATAAAAAAAGGATTCCCTGTCTCCCTATTCGGAAGAATAAAAGGGAATTTTATAAGGAAACAAAAATAGAAAAGACAAGGGTTTTCTCTTCAATTCCCAATCTTCCTCAAGTTCCAGACCCACACAACAATGACTGTTTCTCTCCTGTGGGCGGCAGACTCTCTAGTTTTCTTTTACGCTTGGGAGAAAATTTCCTCAAGCCTTTGGATTTTAGGCATTATAAGGGAAGGTTTTCGTCTGGAGTTTCTCTCTTCCATCTGAAATATTCAAAGTCGCAAACATCTTAAAAGATTCAGCAAAAAACCTAGCTTTACGACAGGGAGATTGTTTGTTTCTCTTTTAGAGAAAAATGTCCTGGTTCCTGTCTCAGATTCAGAAAAAGGGAAAGGTTTCTATTCACCCCTCTTTCTGGTTCCCAAAACAGACGGGATGTTCAGAACAATTATAAACTTAAGGCTACTTTCACACTTGCGTTCAGAGCGGATCCGTCTGAGACGGATCCGCTCATATAATGCAGACGGTGGATCCGTTCAGAACGGATCCGTCTGCATTATATTGTAAAGAAAATTTTAAGTGTCAAAGTAGCCTCAGACGGATCCGTCCAGACTTTACATTGAAAGTCAATGGGGGACGGATCCGTTTGAAAATTGAGCCATAGTGTGTCATATTCAAACGGATCCGTCCCCATTGACTTACATTGTAAGTCTGGACGGATCCGTTTGCCTCCGCATGGCCAGGCGGACACCCGAACGCTGCAAGCAGCGTTCAGGTGTCCGCCTGCTGAACGGAGGCTGAACGCTGCCAGACTGATGCATTCTGAGCGGATCCGCGTCCACTCAGAATGCATTAGGGCAGTACGGATGCGTTCGGGGCCACTTGTGACAGCCTTCCAACGGAGCTCACAAGCAGAGCCCCGAACGCTAGTGTGAAAGTAGCCTAAAAGATCTAAATCGGTGTTAAAAAAAAATTCAGAATGGAGTCAATTCAGTCAGTTTTAAAACATCTATTTGGGGTTTGCTTCTAGGGTTGGACGATATCAAAAATATTCAGACGATAACGATATTAAAAATGTTATCACTATAACGATATATATAGCGATAAATATTTGTTTAAAAGAAAAAAAAAAAAAAACTGTATGGGGGGCCACAAGGAGAAGTTATACTGTATGGGGGCAGCCACGAGGAGACAATATACTGTATGGGGGCAGCCACGAGGAGACAATATACTGTATGGGGGCAGCCACGAGGAGACGTTAGACTGTATGGGGGCAGCCACAAGGAGACATTACACTGTATGGGGGCAGCCACAAGGAGACGTTGCACTGTATGGGGGCAGCCACAAGGAGACGTTGCACTGTATGCGGGCAGCCACAAGGAGACGTTACACTGTATGCGGGCAGCCACAAGGAGACGTTAAACTGTATGCGGGCAGCCACAAGGAGACGTTACACTGTATGGGGGCAGCCACAAGGAGACGTTACACTGTATGGGGGCAGCCACAAGGAGACGTTGCACTGTATGGGGGCAGCCACAAGGAGACGTTGCACTGTATGGGGGCAGCCACAAGGAGACGTTGCACTGTATGGGGGCAGCCACAAGGAGACGTTGCACTGTATGGGGGCAGCCACAAGGAGACGTTGCACTGTATGGGGGCAGCCACAAGGAGACGTTGCACTGTATGGGGGCAGCCACAAGGAGACGTTGCACTGTATGGGGGCAGCCACAAGGAGACGTTGCACTGTATGGGGGCAGCCACAAGGAGACGTTGCACTGTATGGGGGCAGCCACAAGGAGACGTTGCACTGTATGGGGGCAGCCACAAGGAGACGTTGCACTGTATGGGGGCAGCCACAAGGAGACGTTGCACTGTATGGGGGCAGCCACAAGGAGACGTTGCACTGTATGGGGGCAGCCACAAGGAGACGTTGCACTGTATGGGGGCAGCCACAAGGAGACGTTGCACTGTATGGGGGCAGCCACAAGGAGACGTTGCACTGTATGGGGGCAGCCACAAGGAGACGTTGCACTGTATGGGGGCAGCCACAAGGAGACGTTGCACTGTATGGGGGCAGCCACAAGGAGACGTTGCACTGTATGCGGGCAGCCACAAGGAGACGTTAAACTGTATGCGGGCAGCCACAAGGAGACGTTACACTGTATGGGGGCAGCCACAAGGAGACGTTACACTGTATGGGGGCAGCCACAAGGAGACGTTGCACTGTATGGGGGCAGCCACAAGGAGACGTTGCACTGTATGGGGGCAGCCACAAGGAGACGTTGCACTGTATGGGGGCAGCCACAAGGAGACGTTGCACTGTATGGGGGCAGCCACAAGGAGACGTTGCACTGTATGGGGGCAGCCACAAGGAGACGTTGCACTGTATGGGGGCAGCCACAAGGAGACGTTGCACTGTATGGGGGCAGCCACAAGGAGACGTTGCACTGTATGGGGGCAGCCACAAGGAGACGTTGCACTGTATGGGGGCAGCCACAAGGAGACGTTGCACTGTATGGGGGCAGCCACAAGGAGACGTTGCACTGTATGGGGGCAGCCACAAGGAGACGTTGCACTGTATGGGGGCAGCCACAAGGAGACGTTGCACTGTATGGGGGCAGCCACAAGGAGACGTTGCACTGTATGGGGGCAGCCACAAGGAGACGTTGCACTGTATGGGGGCAGCCACAAGGAGACGTTGCACTGTATGGGGGCAGCCACAAGGAGACGTTGCACTGTATGGGGGCAGCCACAAGGAGACGTTGCACTGTATGGGGGCAGCCACAAGGAGACGTTGCACTGTATGGGGGCAGCCACAAGGAGACGTTGCACTGTATGGGGGCAGCCACAAGGAGACGTTGCACTGTATGGGGGCAGCCACAAGGAGACGTTGCACTGTATGGGGGCAGCCACAAGGAGACGTTGCACTGTATGGGGGCAGCCACAAGGAGACGTTGCACTGTATGGGGGCAGCCACAAGGAGACGTTGCACTGTATGGGGGCAGCCACAAGGAGACGTTGCACTGTATGGGGGCAGCCACAAGGAGACGTTGCACTGTATGGGGGCAGCCACAAGGAGACGTTGCACTGTATGGGGGCAGCCACAAGGAGACGTTGCACTGTATGGGGGCAGCCACAAGGAGACGTTGCACTGTATGGGGGCAGCCACAAGGAGACGTTGCACTGTATGGGGGCAGCCACAAGGAGACGTTGCACTGTATGGGGGCAGCCACAAGGAGACGTTGCACTGTATGGGGGCAGCCACAAGGAGACGTTGCACTGTATGGGGGCAGCCACAAGGAGACGTTGCACTGTATGGGGGCAGCCACAAGGAGACGTTGCACTGTATGGGGGCAGCCACAAGGAGACGTTGCACTGTATGGGGGCAGCCACAAGGAGACGTTGCACTGTATGGGGGCAGCCACAAGGAGACGTTGCACTGTATGGGGGCAGCCACAAGGAGACGTTGCACTGTATGGGGGCAGCCACAAGGAGACGTTATAGTGTATGGGGGCAGCCACAAGGAGACGTTGCACTGTATGGGGGCAGCCACAAGGAGACGTTACACTGTATGGGGGCAGCCACAAGGAGACGTTACACTGTAACGAGGGAGAGCCAGGGGCGGCCCGCTGCGGGAAGTAATACGTTTCTAATTTTGTCACCAGAGCACACGAGCGAGGCAGCCGCAGGAAAAGTCTCTCCAGAGACAACCAGTATTCACACAGAGTTGGCCACATAGAATCGGCACTGGTGGATGACGGACGGTGATGATGTCAGATGGTGGGTGGAGACTTGACTGAGGGAGGCGGAGCAAGAAGGAGCCAGGAGCGAGAGGAAGTAATGTTCGTAGTTTTGTACTCAGCGGCGCGCTGTGCAGGGGCGGGCGCATGTTTAGAAGTGGTCAGCGCACATGACCGCTTTGATGACGTCACAAAATACTGCGGTATTTAGGAAACAGCGATATCGCCATATTGTCTTTTTTTTAATACCGCAGTATATCGTAATACCAGTATATCGCCCAACCCTAGTTGCTTCATGGCCACCATAGATATAAGAGATGCTTATTACCACATTACAATTCACGCAGACTATCAAAAATATCT